>NW_020664400.1:437736-523011 GCF_002925995.2 Terrapene triunguis
AGTGGGGCCGGTGGCCAGGACCCCAGACCGGCAGCGGGCTGAGCCACCCCCCCCCCCCCCCGCCAGCCCCGCTCAGCCCACCACCGGCCCACTTAGCCCACTGCCAGCTGAGTGAATGGAACCCCAGACCGGCAGCGAGCTGAGCAGGGCCAGCGGCTGGACCCCAGACCGGCATCGGGCTGAGCGGGGCTGGTGGCTGGAACCCCAGACAAGGATCCCAGGCAAGGATCACACTAAATTGATAAGATCTGCATTTTAATTTTATTTTAAATGAAGCTTCTTAAATATTTTAAAAACCTTATTTATTTTAAATACAATATTTATATAATATAGCTATAGAGAGAGACCTTCTACAAATGTTAAAATGTATTACTGGCACAGGAAACCTTAAATTACAGTGAACTTGGCAGACTTAATTAAAGAAAAAAATATTACACCTGTGTAAAACTGGTGTAAGTCAGAATTGAATCACGGGCTACATGTTTAAATTACTGTAAGAAAAAAATATAAATTTATAATAGCTGTTTTTTAAATCAACCAAATAAAGAGCTTATATTCCCACTGACTTCTGTGGGAGTAGGATTGGGTGCAAATTTGCAGCACTAAACTGAATAGGGTTTTATTTGTTTTTAATTTTTGAGGTACTTACTCTTTAGTGCAAGGCAATCATGCATACATCACCCATTTCTGAGAACTCCTCTACCGAACTATATTAATCATTTTTATGTTTTTGCTTTATTTCTGGAATAGGATAGGAAACAATGAAGATGGATCCTGAATTATTGTATTGACTGGGTATATGACATGCTGTGGTATCTTGGGAGCAATCTGTGAAGAATTCAGGTTATGGTTCCACTGTATCTCAGTATCAGTGTTTGTAGCTATATCTACTTGACATAGTAAATTTCTTTAAAATGGCAAACAGAACAAAAATCTGAACATCATGAAAAACAATGTCCTAAATATTCCAATATTGCCTTTTCTCTTCAAAGAAGCTCAGAAATACATTATAAAGGGATGGTGACTGTAGAATCTGGCAGGTATGAATTTCAAGCAATTATTATGCAGATTGATTGCCCTTAAAAGACCTGAACTTTTCCAAAAATATTAGCATACCTTTTTAGAGAGACCTAATTACTACAACTAAGTTGAGAAGTTAAATTCTCTCAAAATATCCTCACAAAGAAATGAGTTTAATAGTTCAGTTTAAGCACAGAAGGGCCTTCAATTACCACAGTATGAAAATACTATGGAATAACACATTTATCACAGTGGCCAGCAGTCTGAAGAATGGTGGCACCAGCCATGTTTATCATCAGAAAGTATTGCTTTTACCAGTGATACAGTGCTTCCCTAAAACAGAGAATTTAATAATGAATACTCCCCATGAGTTGACTTGAAGAATCTCAGATTTTTTTGTCACCTAAAATCTTTTGGGTCAGTGGGACTGGAATTAGGTGCAATGATGTAGTAATCTTAATGCTACCTCGGGTTTATTCTGTTTACTTGTAATCAAAATGGCTTCTTGTAAATGTCTGAGATGAATGAAAAGATGTATAGAGCACCAGCAGTTGGACTTAATGCTATTTATTTTTAATAAATTTATTCTGAGTGCCAGAAGTATTTAAATCATTTTTTAAACGAAGGAAAACTAAAAAGATTTGGCTTACTGATCTCGGCTGCTATAACACTAAGATTGTGCCACTGTGATATCTCGCGGTCAAGTGGTTTGGAAGTGTAGATGGATCCATTTCCAGAGTGTATATTAAATATTCTGTCAAGATCAGTATGACGATCCAAAGAAAATCTAAACATGATAAAGGAAGAAAAAAATTGTTATGTAAGTGATTGAAAATGAAAAGAAGCAACTTTACCTTACAATACATCTGTATAACATTCAGATTCTTTACACATTCTATCAGAAATGATAGATGAGATAATTTAGATGAAATAAATGCTTAGTTACTGCAAGTTTAAGCTTTTTAAAATGCTGTGCAGGTCATCTGTTAGTTACGTTGATGACTGTCCCTGAAACTAAAAACAAAAATACTTAAAATAATTCTTAAAATATTAACCTAATACACAGAAAAATACAAATCCTAAGAATGATCTCAATATAGATTTATCCATTATATTTACTCTTGCAATTTATTCTGTAACTTTCATAGGCTTCTGTGAATGTTTTCTTTTTAACTAAATGATATTGTATTAAAATATGAATAATTATAGGGAGGGGGGGGGGAAACATTGTTTAAATCAGTAATTAAACACTTGTTTCCTGAGAGGAAAATTCTCTTTCAGTTTGAAAAAACATGTCAGACTGATGACTCATTTCTGAGCTTTTTGAAATAACTGTTTCAAGCTTTCACCTCCTAGTTTAATGTAGATTTATTTAAAAGAAATCAAGTTTTAAAAAATCAAAATAAAAAATGTTAAAAGTATGTTAACTGGCAGGATTTTCAGTTTTAATGAAGCTACTGATATTAAGGAACCTTGTACAGTACTGCAAAGCCTTTGTCTTGCAAATACTCATATGGGCAAACCTTCCATTGACTTGTAGAGAAAGTCATTTTGTCACATGGTGGCAAACTGAAATCAATAATCAGATTGCTCTCTGATTCTTCGCATTTAGGACCCAAACCTGCATTTCTCATGCACCCAAAATTGCCCCTAAAGTCAGGGATGGGTTGGAGGTAAACGAAGGATCGGGGCCTTTCAATGGGTGTATAATGGGATTTCCAAAAGCACTGAAGGTTTGTCTAACTCTGCACTTATTGGGAGCATAGTTAGGCCAACACTGAGTTCTTTTGAAAACCCTGTCCAGTACCTCTAATAGTATGCAGGTATGATCTTGTTTGGAGAATCATCCAAGAGTTTGGGTACTTTTGTGAATGTACATGAATGATCTAGAACCTTCACAAAACCCTGTCTTTGTATTCCCAGTGCTTACTGATTTCACCAGGCTGGAAATAGTGTACCATGGGAATAGCCTTTCTCATGGTATTCTGATGCTTCCAGTCCCAATTAAACCAGGAAGTGCAGAGGTATGCAAAAATGACAGATATAAAATAAACCGATATGAACATTTTGAAACCACACAAAATATGTGCTTCAAAGTTGGGGTAAAAGGTTTGTGTTAGTTCTGAACCAGGTGGCCAAATTACAAGTTATAATTAAGGAAAATTCCCTAGTGCCTGGCAAATTTTGGTGAAATTATATTTCATCAATATGTCTATATTTCCTAGCAGTGATTCTGTAGCCATCAAATGTATTTTTTTTAATGTGGAGAAAAGTCAAGTTCGAAAGTACAGGTGATGCAGCTGTTTGAGTTACTTCTCACATCACAGTTCCACAACCCAGATAAATAAGATTCAATCCTATTATCTTTATAAGCCCAAAATATTTGGTTATGTATGTGTTATGCAACCATACACCTTCTACATCATCCCAGTGTTCTTAAAAGCCTGCAGATGCTACTATAGATCTTCTAAATCCCAGACAATAGCCCTATTGTTACTCAAGTCTGTTAAAAAAAGAATAGTGCCACAGGAAGCAGCAGGCCACACAGTTTATCTGTAGTTGTAGCCTATTTTCACTTTAAAAATCGTATTTCTATGAAAGGGAAGACCTGAGCTACAGAATTCAGATACAACACTGAATTTTGAATCCAGCCTAAAATTAGGGGTCTTTGGATCTTGGCTTTGGTTTGGACTATTTGGGTGTGCCTATACAGCCTGCAGCAGCTAGCCTCCCAGCTCAGATCGACAAACGCAGGCTCACAGGGCATGCGCTACTATGCTAAAGATTGCTCTGTAGACATTGGGGCTCACTCTGGAGCTCAGGCTCAGAAACCTAGGGAGAGGGTTGGGCTTTAGAGCCTGAGCTCCAGCCCAAGCTGCGATTTCTAAGTGCTATCTAGACAGCTAGTTATAGCGTAGTAGCACAAGCCCACAAGCCCCTCAAACTGGACAAGGAGGCTCGCTGCCCCAGGATGTGTAGGCATACCCTTTTAGAGGTAAAGATTGCATGTAGAATGCAGATCTGGACCTGGATTCAGATTACACCAAGCTTTGGAAGAGGGCAGCTCATCTCCATTAGTTAAAACGAGAAGAAAAAAGAAACATAGGCAACTTCTTAAGCTGCCCAAAGTTTTCTTTTTTAAATAGCAAATCTCATTAAAGCTTTATCCAGGCTAACCTGATTACAAAAGGACACAACCCGTCTAAATAAAGAAGGCAAAATATTAGCTGTCTATTGTCTCCTGTAATATCTGCTATTCTATAGCTGTCTGGTGATGGTTTGGTAGTAACTAAAATGTTATAATCTTCATTTTGAAGAGCTGTATTCTTTGAATAGAAGTGTGAGGCTATTATTGAAATTAATAGAGTCAACATATGCACACTGGAGGGCTGAATTTGACCCCTACTATGGAATTTGTTTGTTAGTTTTTTCCAGCAGAAAACAGAAATAACAAAAAAGGTAAAGAATCATACACATTTATATGTATTACTACCACATATGTGGAAAGTCCTGCCTTGATCTGTTCCTTGAACAACTTAAATCAAGACTCGTTGATACTTTTCACTTTTTTTATTTAAAGCTCTGCCATTACTCCCATTAGTTCACGTGTCTTGCCTGTACTGAATTACCTTCTGTCATTCAGTGGAAGAAACACTAACATGACAGAGAGTGATGATGTGACAGCATCTTCAGTCTATTATGCTATATCAATAATAGAGCATGATGGGGGCAAATAGCTTATTCTGTTGAAGTGGTTCCACTCATCAAGCTGTGTCAGAGACAACACAAGTGAAACCACCAATGTTGTTCCTTTTAAGATCACAGATTCTAAAACCTGACTACTTAGATTTTCAGTTGTCACATGAAGTTAGAATGGATAAAGGAGAAATATTTAAATCCATTGTCAATACTGGGTGCTTTAGAGGTTCAAAATTTTCATCTGCTATCTTACTCTTCCACCCAGAGTAGTCGTCATAAGTGAGGCTGCAATTCAGTTTTCTTTACAAGCCCAGTTTTACCATCCTTCAAAATCTACAAACAAAGGAATATTGGCCTCATAGATGGTAAATGATGCTTTGTGTCTACCATATTTGAAGTAAATCAGACAAGACATACACATATTTTGACACATTTGTCAAATGCGACCAAAGTCCTAATAGTCTTCTAAAGCTTAGTGCTCAGAGATTGGTTTGGGTTTCCTGCATGGACTCCAGGTAGGCTTCCTGATTTTTTTTTCCATCCAGTATGTGGGAAAATGTTATATTTTCTTGTTGAAGTGTTCCATTCTGGAATATGTAAGGTGCAGGAGATACTTCCTCAGTTTTTTGAGGTCTGCTTAGCTGTTCAGCATATTTGGAGTAATATGTAGTGGTCAGAGAAACACTACATCCCCCATAATCTCTCTACCACAGAAAGGATTGGTATGCAGTCCCTGAAATCCAGCCACCATAGTGCAGACAAAGGAGGCACAATCCTAGTCTTTGATTCTGATGGCTTCATCAACGAGGCCAACAGAAAGCTCTTGACACCACCTACTAAAAGGAACTCAAAGACCACCCCACACCAGTTCACAAAGGAATTTAAAGATACCATCAAATCCTTCCCCAAACAGTCCAAGAAAAAGCTCTACAGCCTCATCCCCCAGGGACCTTCTACATGCATCCCAAGATACACAAACAAGGGAACCCAGACAGACCCATCATAATCTGGGCACAGTACTCTCACTGAAGGAATATCAGGACTCTCAGAAATCCTCCTCAAAGCACTCACAGCACAAAGGGCCAACTTGTGCCAAAACATTACTGACTTTCTCCAGAAACTCTGCAATATTAACAACCCCCGCCCCAGAATGCCATCCTTGCCCCCATGGATGTCACCTCACTATACACCAACATTCCTCACTATGAGGGCATTGCTGCCTGCCTGAAATTCCTACAAGAGAATGTACAACACTTGGACATCACCCACACCAACTTCCTGTTTAACAACAAACACTTTGTTCAAACCATGGAAACAGTCATAGGTACTAGGGTGGCTCTCCAATACAGCAACCTCTTCATGGGCCACTTTGAGGAAGAATTTGTCGAAAAATGCATCACAAATCCAGCAATATACAAATGCATCTCCAATATATTGTTGGTTTGGTTGTACATGACACATCAATGATATTTTCATCTTCTGGACAGACAACCTATACTTCCTCATGAATTTCAACAACCACCCAATCCATCAAACTCTCTCTAGAATACACCCACATCAACATCAACTTCCTGGACATCATGATCAGCTTCAATATTGACACCCTACAAACAACTATATACAAGAAACCCACAGGTCACTACATTTACGTACACACCAAGAAATCTTATTTACAGCCAGGTACTCGGATACCACAGAATTAGCTCTGCAGAGAAAGTCTGGGATACACATTTACCTAAGAGGTAAATGATATAATGGAAAGGGACACCCAAATACCCAGGAGAACCTGTGTCAATACAAACAAAAATTCCACTGACTGCACACCCCTAGTTGTCACGTGCTGCCCCATGTTGGAACCCATATGGGGTATCATTAAACAATCACATCCCATACTCGATGGGGATCACATCCTAAAGTAAATTTTCCCCAAACCCCCTCTTATAGTCTTCAATCACCACCTGCGGTGAAAACTTTTCACACAAGATCACTCCATGTATG
Source organism: Terrapene triunguis (assembly GCF_002925995.2). Lineage (NCBI taxonomy): Eukaryota > Metazoa > Chordata > Testudines > Emydidae > Terrapene > Terrapene triunguis. The sequence goes on from NW_020664400.1 coordinate 444,454, forward strand.
ACCTCTCAGTTCTCATCCTCAAAGGAAAGCTGCATAATACTTTCAAAAGACTATCCAGGGAATGTAAATTCCTAACTTTGTTAGACATTAAAAAATACAGACTTAACAGAGACACTGGTTTTATGGTTCATTACAACAGTTTGTAACACACCCCACAAGCTGCTAACCCTTACCTGTCCACTTTATTTTAAGTGGTCTCCTACAACATGTGTGAACCCCATAGGTGTATCAATCTGTCCTGACTTGTAATTAGTTTAGACAGCCTTGTTACCTTCTCAAGACCTGAGGAACAGCTCTGTGACGCTTGAAAGCTTGTCTCTTCCACCAACAAAAGTTGCTCCAATAAAAGATATGTAAAAGATATTACTTCATGTAATTTGTCTCTCTTCTAAAGTTTATACTTGTTGGGAGGGGAGGCAGAACCAAGTGAAAAGGATAGTGGTAAATCTTAGTGGACTCAGCTCAATGAAGGAAGGAAGACCTGCTCCGATGGACCTTAGGAGGATTATAGAAGAAAGGGGAGTAGCCTAGAGTGGCATTTTATCCTACCATTGGGTCCCCTGAGCTTGACATGAGAAAATATTAGGAGGTTCAACAACCCCCACCCTCCCATGGACCATAGGCGTATCAGGGGTCTCCAAACCCCACAGGCTTAGGCACAGGAGGGCCTGGAAAGCTTACCTAGGCTCATCTAGGGCTTGAAAGTGGTGGTGGAGAATTGGGGTGGTGCCAACAAGCCTCCTGGAGATGTATTGGTGGGCAATAATGAGGACCCTAAGGCTCACAGTAGGAGGCAAGGGTAGATCAACTTGCATAGGCCCAGAGCAAGGGAAGTTCTACAGTTTTGAGGCTCAGAAGGGCTGATGAACTGCCTAAGGGGATACCAGGGAGCTTATGCATGCACACAGGTAAAGATCACCTCCTGTGTATCTCCTACAGTCTGCAGGTGAGGGGCTCTCCCTTGTGGACATTAGTAGTTGTACAGAAGAAGGGTTCTTCTCCTTCAGACCTCAGAAATTCATCCCTGCTCTCCGCTCCCCAGTCCCAGGGTGCAAAAGCTACCTCAACATTCATCAACTGCAATTTGAAAGGGAAACCATTTTCTCCACACATTTTCTGGTTTGTTTTTGTATTTTGTTTTTTTTTAAATCACAAGGTATATAGAGAGACCATGACATTACCTGATAGGGCTTGAAGCAGAATCAGGATCCCGTGCCATCACAGTTCCTATGATTGTCCCCACCTCGATATCTTCATGCACCTCAAAAAGGTAAGAGGATCTGCTGAAGACAGGAGGTTCATCCACATCTTCCACAGAGATTTTTACAATTGTAGTATCTTTAAAAGGCCCAAGATAATAAAATCGTGGATCCACATGGGTATTCTCAGCCTCTACTTTCAGTGTATAAAGCCTTCTCGTCTCATAGTCCAGTGGCTATGGGGAAGGAAAAAAGGAGATAAAAACTTTATTAAATTACACTGTATGCATTGGATACATAGGGGAAGTAAAGACATAATGGGCCAAATCATCAGCTGATGTAAAATGGTGTAACTCCACTGTGATTAATAGGTGCTAATGGCACTCAAAACCTCACAGGAAAATCCAGAGAGTCGTTTTCCACAGCTCTACAGAATAGGGACCCAGTTCCTTAAGTAACCAAAACGTCCATTGACTTCAGTGGGAATCATCACTGATTATTACCGGTACTTGTATTACAGTAGCACCTGCAGCTAGGTAGAACTGCTTAGTGTAAATCTGAAAAAATTCCAAAAGTGAAACGTATTAATTGCTATTCTCAAAACAGATTTTTCTGTACAAACGTTCACCTACAAACTTAGCAACTGTTCGATGAATTTTGCTGATGTTTCACAAATACAGGATCAAATCTGACAAGCATTCCACACCTAGACCTTTCTATTGAAGTGAATGGGACTTGTGCTAGTGGAACAATTGCAGCATCGGGGCCATAATGCCAAATTTCTTCAGGAAACATTTGCAGGAAGGTGAACATAGATGAACACGATTAGTTGGAAAAGAGTAAGTGGCTTTTGTAAAGGGGAATCGTGTCACACCAATCTATTAGAATTCTTTGAGAAAGTTCTACAAACAAACGGGGTCCCTCACCAAAGGCTTTTAAGCAATGTAAGCAGTCTTGGCATAAGAGGGAGAGTTATCTCCTGGATTAGTAACTGGTTAAAAGATAGGAAACAAAGGGTAGGAATAAATAGTCAGTCTTCTCAGTGGAGAGAGGTAAATAGCACAGTCCAGGATCTGCACTGGGACCAGAACAGTTCCACATATTGATAAATAGTCTGGAAAAAGCTGTATGCAGTGAGGTGGCAAAGTTTGCAGACAATACAAAATTACTAAAGATAGTTAAGTCCGAAGCTGACTGTGAAGAGTTGCACAGGGTTATCACAAAACTGGGTGACTGCGCAAGAAAATGGCAGATGAAATTCAATATTGATAAATGCAAAGTAATGCACACTGGACGCATAATCCCAGCTATACATACAAAATGATGGGGTCTAAATTAGCTGTTACCACTCAAGAAAGAGATCTTGGAGTCATTGTGGATAGTTCATCTGTTCATGTGCAGCAGCAGACAAAAAAGCTAACAGAACGGTCTAAGTCATGAATGGCATGGAGCAAATGAATAAAGGAGTGATATTTATCCCATCGCATAACACAAGAACCAGACATCATCCAATGAAATTAACAGCAGGCATTTTAAAACAAACATAGGGAAGTAATTCTTCACACAGCACACAGTCAACCTATGGAACTCATTGCCAGGGGAAGCAGTGAAGGCCAAAAGGATAATTTGGTTCAAAAAAGAAGTAGGTAAGTTCACAGAGGATAGGTCCATCACTGGCTATTAGTAAAGATGGTCAGGGATCCAATCCTATGCTCTGAGTGTCCCTGAACCTCTGACTGCTAGAAGCTGGGACTTGGACAAGAGGGGATGGATCACTTCATAATTGCCCTGTTGTGTTCATGCCCTCTGAAGCATCTGGCATCATCCACTATCAGAATACAGAATACTGGACTAGATGGACCATTGGTCTGACCAAGTGTGGCCATTCTTATGTGGAAAAGGCATGTACATACACTTGTCTGAGTTTTATTGTTTAAGGAGAAATAAATTTAAACAGACCTAAGCCGCCAACTGTAATGTTGCAAAAAAAATTATTTTGAACCAAAGATTTAAAACCTTACTGGGAAAAAATCAGTACTTAAACTTGCTCATTTTCATTGAATTTCATGAATCCAAGATCAGAGAATTTTTTGCAAAATAGATTTGACATTTTGTCAGCAGCTACTTTTAAAATGAAAAGAGAAGGGTTCGGGGTTATAATTAGAATCCATTTTGTGTAGACAAGAAACTCCATTCCCCAATTTCTCTGCAACTGTCACAGATGAAAAGTGGTAGCTAATTAATGATATATAGAGAATGAGCAGGCTGAGAATTTACCTGTCTGACTGCAGAGCAGACTTCATTAGCTCACATAAAACAACGGGGATATATCAAACCCGTGGTTTTCACTTATCAAAATGGATTCTAGAGACTCATTTAAAAATTCCCCTCCCCACTAAAACTTATAAAATTAGTGCTCATGAAAGATGCCAGACTGACAGCTTTGGGGATTTAAATATTCTATGTATCAGCAGAAGAAGTATAGTACAGGCAATGGAAACTTTCCTCCTCCTTCTCTGCTCCACCTTGTTATGAAGAGAAATCAGAGTAGAAGGAAGAGTAATTATGTCTCCAAGCCCATTCTCGATGCCTTTTTACTGAGACTGCCACTAAAGATACCAGTTGAAATGCAGCAATTTGTCCACAAGGAACTGAAACTCAAAAATGGCTATCTGATAATAATAATTTGCAGCATCTAATGATGCAAGCTGGGTATGAACCCATCAGTTGGAAGTGAAAGGCCTTGCAGCTCATTACCAAATCCTCTGAGCAATGCAGTCCACCACATGTATGATTTTAAACCCCAAGTCAACAAAATACCTAAACAAGTGCTTACCTGTCAGCACCTAAGGCCAGGTCTACACTACAGATCTATATTGGTGTAATGACATCACTCAAATGTGAAAAATCCACACCCTTGAGCGATATAGTTTTACTCACCTAACCCCCTACCCTCCTTGTAGACAGCGCTACATCGATGGGAGAGCTTCTCCCATCAACATTGCTGCCGCCTCTCCAGGAGATGGATTAACTACACTGACAAGAGAAGCTCTCCCGTTGGCGTAGTAGCATCTTCAACGAAAGCACTACAGTGGCACAGCTGCAGTGGTGCACCACTGTAGCACTGTACACAAAGACAAGTCCTAAGATATCCCATCCCTATTCAGGAAGGCACTCAAGCATGTACTTAAATTTCATTATAATTAATGCTGGATGGGGCCCTTAATCTACATTTTGGGTGGAGTAGTAGAAGTTCAATTGTGTGTTAGTTGTTCACTACTGGAAGGTGCACTGGAAATCCTCAATTAGAACTGGTTGAATAATACAAAAATTGACTTGTGAATATTTTCACAAATACACACACAGTGAGCTTGGTTCCCTGTTATTTGTGGGGCAATATTATTCATTTTCATTCATGAAGAGGAGCACGAACCCTTAAAAGTCCAAAAGCTTTAGCACACATAATTATTAGTCCAGAAATGTGTTCTTTGTTATGAGCTATTTGTGATGGATTTGGAACTGCTCTGTAATAATTTATGAATTCTATGTGTAGGCCTGGTTATTGGGGTGTTTTATTTAAGACTATATTGGTTTAACTCAACAGGAATCTGCCTGGGAAAAAAAAGGCAGGAAGAAAAAGAATGGCCCAAAATAAGCCACCTCTTAGCAAACATGTAAGAGTTAAACAATATTGGGATCATTAACTTGAATGATTGTGCCTCCTTTCCAACCAACCCACAAAAATGGTTTTGATCAGAACAGGTAAAGGCCTATGAACACAAAAGGATGAAAGAACTCTGACAGGATTAAAAGGGCCTTCTCTCAAGAGAGAGGTGGTAGTTGCTCAGGGAAAGCAGTCTGAGGCATACAACCCCACTGCAGGGTCTGAAGAAGTTAGTTCTGCCTACGTTACTATCAGGGGATGATACGAGTCTAGGTAAGACAGTCATATGTGTGGACTGTTCGTTGTTTTAAAATTCTCCTTTTCTCTGTAACGTTTTGTCCCGACTGATACAATAAATAGTACTTTGGTGTTAAGAAGGCCGTCTGGTCACTATCTGATCAAAGACTCCTAAAGGGAAAAACTGCAGGTGCCTGAGCTCAGTCAGGCATGCAGGGTAATAACAGTTTATACACCGCATGCTGTAGCCCAGGGCCTGGTCTAGGAATCAGAGAAATTGTGAAATTCCACCCTGCGATACGTAGAGGAAAGACGCCTGAGCTCTTAGAAGACATACTAAGACAGAAAGAGGACAAATGTCCAGCTAGCCCTGTAACCATAATTCGTTATTCTCCCATTTATAAAGTTTGAGTGGTCTAATCAGAGAGCATGAACAGAACTATACAACTGTGTGACTTAGATGACTAAAATACATCATGAATAATCAATAGCAAATAGTCAAATTCAACAGTTTATGAACAACCCAAAGGCTCAAATTTGTTCCCATAAACTCTCAATGAATACTTCTATGTAAAACAAATATATTCACAAAAACTAGGAGGAGCTCATGAACACTTCTGAAACAGGTGGAAAAAATGAGCTACTATGTCAGTTAAATTATTTGCAACAAGCTAACTCTACCACCAATACAAATCAAACAACTTTAGGACTGATCCATAATCCTTATACAAGAATAAGAATACTCTGAGCTCTCACCTTATGCCTTGTTCAATGAGCCACAAGTTCCAGCAAAAACATTAAAAGCAAAATATTTTTGGCTCATTTATAAATGTATGTGCTCTGAAGCACCAGAGGAAGAGGAACACTTGATGCTTCCAGGAAGTATGAAATTCATAATGCTTCCGGGTCTTGGGGAAAATGGTGTGAAGTGATGACTTTGTTTGGAAATTTGCAGGAATGATGACCTGATCATAAAATTGGACTAAACAAAGCATGTGTGCACATACATGACAATGTATTTCATACATTTTCACTGTGAAAATGACACACAGCTGAAACTAAGGGTATGTCTACACTTGAAAAGCAACAACTGTGCTGCTGTAGTGTAGATACTTACTACAGTGATGGAAGGCATTCTTCCATTGCTGTAGTAAATCCACCTCTCCAAGATGTGGTAGGTAGGTCAACTTCTGTTGAATTCTTCTGTCAAGCTACCTGTGTCTACACCAGAGCTTAAGCTGACTTAACTACATCGCACAGGGCATGAAATTTTTCACAGCCCTGGCTGAGCAATGTAGTTAAGCTGATCTAACTTTGTAATGTAGACCAGTGCTAAGAAATCCACAGTGCTCTAGCTATGGTTAGGTATTCAACTGTCTTAGGTATTTTAGAAAATCCCACACTCTTAACTGCTGTGATTACTCTGTAAAGGTTGCATGCTACTAAGCCCTGGCTGGCAGTTACTGATTGTGATGCTGTTGCCCTGTGATACTACAGTTATCAAAAAAGAGTTACTGTGCACTTGTATTTTGGATACAGTAATTCCCTATACTACAGCAGTGCAGTATTTCTCTGAAATACACTGAAACCTGTTTCTAGCACCTGCTGAAAAACTGTCAGTCAAACATCAAACAAACTTGTACTAAAATCAGTGATGATCGTGGCAGTATATTGGAGATGGCCCTTTATACTCCTACTTCTCAGTGATAACTCAAATACCAATTATTTCCTATTCTAAGTACAGGGAAACAGTACAAGCTCTAAGATACAGCTGTGTGGTAGCTCTTGCAAATGTTGAGCTTTTAAGGGTGATCATAATATGATCTACTTTTGTTTCTATATGTGTTTAATGTACAACACTGGGATTTACATCAGTCCTCTATACCAAAATCATTCAGTGGTTGTTATAGACACCTTGCGCACAGTTATGATGCCTTCCTGTGTGTCCTTCTGTGTCACAATGTCAAACATATCTGTTCCATCGCCATCAACTATTCTGTATTCCATTTCTGCATTTTTCCCAGTGTCAGCATCAGTGGCTTTTACACTGCCAATGGCAGTGCCAACTGGGGAAGATTCTGGAATGCGGAGGTGGATGGTGTCTGCAAAGAAAAAGAAGCAGAACAAGTTAAGATATGCACAGCAAGTTTTAGAAAGTGCATTATGATACAGTCTTTAATTATATTATCATATACTATTTGTTCTGCAAGAATTCTGCTTCATTCAGTAGAGAGGGGAGAACAGGATTCTATTCTTGGCTCTGCCATAGACTTCCTAGGTTATGTTATGCAATCTATATAAATGCATATAGATAAGTGGGACAAATTAAAGTGGTGCAGACAAACTTAATTCTGATATTTTCTGACCTACATGCTTGACTTTGCAACCTTAGTGTTCTTTTAATATAATATTACATAGTGTTAGTACGTTTCAGATACTAATAATCACTCTACTTCTGTATGACTAAATATGCAAAATATTCAATCATACTCTGTAGGATAGGTATTTATTATAGATACAGAATATTCATTTTTCATGTGTCCCACAATCATTTTATTTCACTTACACATGTGTCCATAGCTACAGCCTTGGATACTCACAAATGTAATTCTTCCCTTTGATTAATCAGAGGACTTTTTCCCCTTAAAAGCATCTATCTATTGCTCATTATCTAAACATTCCTATTCATTTTTAAAACATTAAAAATTATAGTATAATTTCTTTGTTACATGTTACTTTATGCCTAATACTAAAAGGGCTGTAATCATAAAATACCCAATTGCTAAAATGACATTTAATTCTAAGACACAAAGTAGACCTATTTTAAAATCTTTATAATTGAATGGCAAACACTTTTCAGATTCTAAATACTAAGGGTGATATCCTGACTGAGCTCCTTGAAGAAAGAACCATTTTTTAGTTAATTTTTAAATATACTTTGACACCACAGAAAAAATTAAATAGGGTTATTACTATTTATTTGGTGAATAAAGTAAAAAATATGTATTGATTTGTACTTTTAAAATGAATCAAATTGGCACTATGCTTGGTGCTTTCATTTTCATATTCTAGTTATAAAATTTCACTGGCATAAATATTTGCAAAAAGCATATTTTAAAGCCAACTGCATAACTATTCACAGAAACCAGATTTTAAATTCTCACATGCATATATTTGCATGAGAAGTGCTTTCACTTTCATTCTGTCAAGGAACAAAAAGAATCACCTGACTTCTCTGACCAATCACACAAAAGTGACCATTTGAAATTCAAGTATTTATCATCAATCCATATGGTAAAAAATTCAAGAAGATATGGCAAATAAATCTGAATAACAAACAAGTTCCAGGAAACTGCAAATGGCTCATGAAACTCCCATGAGAAAAAAAGGGTAGCTAGTTTTGTTAAATCAATTTTTATAGCAAATTAAACATTCAGCACTACTGTTAAAATTGGATGCACAAAAAAAAAAAAACTTTTTTATTGGTATTGTACTACCTAAACTGTCTCAACAGCATCCCTACAGCTTTAGCATAGTACTGACAAACAACCATGACGGTAAAACAATAAATATCAACAATGAAATAAAACAGAGTTTTACTATACAGTCCAGCATTCTGGGTCCTATCTATGCCATTAATGTGTAAGTGTAGGAAGAGGTCATTATCCTCATCTGCCAGGACCTTGAGGAGGAAAAACCCTTTAGCCACATTGTGCATTAAGCAGCATTTTTTTTAAAGGATTTTTTTTTTAAATTGATACAGATGCTGCTATGACAATACCCTGTTTCAAAGAGACAAAGAGTCCTGTGGCACCTTATAGACAAACAGACGTATTGGAGTATAAGCTTTCGTGGGTGAATACCCACTTCGTCAGATGAATATAGTGGAGATTTCCAGGGGCGGGTATAAATATGCAGGCAAGAATCAGCCTAGAGATACTAGAAGAGGGCCTCATCCTCCCTGATTGAACTAACCTCGTTATCTCTAGACTGATTCTTGCCTGCATATTTATACCTGCCTCTGGAAATCTCCACATTCATCTGACGAAGTGGGTATTCACCCACGAAAGCTTATGCTCCAATACGTCTGTTAGTCTATAAGGTTCCACGGGACTCTTTGTCGCTTTTTACAGATCCAGACTAACACGGCTACCCCTCTGATACTGCTTCAAAGAGGAAATCTAAGATAGTTACACTGTGTACTGACTACCCATAAAAACCTTGTTTTCCAGTGGCTTTAGTTAACTAAGTAATGTTACCACAATATTTCCTAGGCACTGTCTATGCTAAGCATGGTGAACTAGGGGGAATATTAAGTTTACATTATCTAAGGCAAAACTACTGTACAAAGAAAAGAGATGAACATGACACTCACAAGATGGCACATCCAGTAACACAGTGATGCCTTACATCATAGTGCCGCATGGATTCAGTATTGATGCAGAGGAGTTTGTTGATGACATGTATCCTGATAAATTAGCAACCCCAAGTCCTGAAAAACTTTGGCTTTTCCATGTGGGTCTCTCATGCAAATACAAACATTTCTGAGTTTGAGAGATCTGACAGGATCACAGTAGCAAGTACTTTAGCATTGCTTGTTTTGTCTATATGTAGCTTATATTAATTAGTAATGGGGGAACCTCCAAGGTTTGGAGCTTCAGTTGAGGAAAGCATCCAAACATTCAGATGCTTATCCAAACCTATTGAAATCTCATTCCCTCACTAAAAATAAGTCCATGGCTCTCTCCTATCCCTTAATCTTGTCCCATCTAAATCCATTCTCCTTTTGCTAATACTGTTGCAGAATGTGCCAGAATTCTGAAATGGGAAAAAACTGACTTGGGCCCAGCAGACTAGAAATCTAGCTTCTCCGTGATTGTGGGATGGTGATGCGCCCCCAAGCAAGCAGGATCGTTAAGGGAGGCCAGTGGTGGACATGTTCCCCCAAAGAAAGGCATAAGAAGAATTGGGAAGGTCACTGGCAACCTTCTTTTGTCAATAAAGCTGTGGGAAGACCTAGGCAAGTCACTTGGTGGTTGCTCCTGTTACTTAACAGAATGGTAGAAAGATTAAATAGGGGTTGCCAGGGGAGAAGTGGACTCCTTTTGAGGAGATCCATATCAAGGAAACCATCTGGTTCATTGTGGGGATAGGACTGAGGTTCAAGCTTATTCTTATTTTTAGGAACTAGTTTATCTATCCCAGTTATTATATAGTGTTTGCCCAATGTAATTTAAACTTTGACATATTGGCTTTAGACTGTATCCACTTAGTGAAAAGCCATCAACCACCATACCACAGAAGACAGAACACTAAGCCAAACTACATTTCTCATAGATTCATGGGGTTTGGGGTATGCCGTTACAGGATGCACAATGGTGATTGAGTATTGTATCACCAAAGTGCACTTAGCTCTGTTTACTAATATGTTTCTTGACACTCTTGCACCTCAGTGTTTTCAGCTCCATGATTTAGCTCATATTTACTTTGTCATTTTCATTACCCTTCTGTAATATTTAAATCTGTGTACTTTGCTACATTAGTACATAATCTCTCTATAATCTGTTAATGGTTCAAAAATGACAATGAAATCCCACTGCTCATATTTATAAAATAAATATTTATTCAGTGCTGTGAGAGACCGTGAGGAAAGACCATATGTCCCATAACATTTCACAAGAAAGTACACATGAAGGGGAAGACTTAAGGGTGCCATGGCAACATTTAGTCTCATTTTCCATATTCTTAGGTGTTTAAAACTTCAATTTTTAATTTATTTTTTTCAATGAATATAGCTATGTTCTAACTGTTTTTCATTTTAAAATTTTAAAATGTTTTGTGGTGCATAAGAAAGACGCGTTGAACTTTGTTCTGTGCTGCCTTTAATACATAGAACACCATCCCCAAAGCCAGACTAACTCCACTCCTTTGAATCCCTTTGCAAGTCCATTTCTTAATGCCTATAATACATTGGCCAACAGATAATGGATCGCTTGAAGGGCTATTTGGAATGGGGGCTGGGGGTGGGGGAGATAAATGGAACTACCAAGATATTTGTATATCATCATCCTGACGTGGTCTATGGTACTTATACAACCCTCATCACCATAGTATCAGACCACTCCCCCACCCCCTTCTATCTTTTTGTTTGTTTTGTCTTACAGTTTAAATTCTTTGGGGCATGAACTCACTATGGGTTAGATTGTGCCTTTAGGCACAAATCAGAGCAAAAGGTGGAACATAATTGGCAACACACAGGCTTATATAGCCCTGTCAGGCACTGTGCCTCAGAGATTAGTCTGAGACTCCTCCTTCCTCCTCGTTTTGGAGGGTAAGCAATTTACTATGTACCAGTACCAGAAGCCAACTATGACGCTCCTGCATCCACTCAGCTGTGATGGCCAATGTATTTAAAGGTGAGAGGGGGAGGGAATGGGAGGAGCTCCACCGACTCCGTGTCCATCTACCCTGGAGTATATATGTGGGGAGGGGAAATAGTGAACAGGCCACATCCACTTACTCCTGTGCGTCCAGGCCCAATTAGCCTGCATAAGGGAGGGGGAGAGAGGAGAGAGAGTGTGTGTGTATGTCTGTGTTTGGCATGTAGTCTAATGGTAACGTTTTCTAAAGTCACTTTTGAAAATGGGACTTAGGCTCATAAATCACTCCAGTGCTTTTGAAATTTTTACCCCAACACACTATATAGCCCTATGTGTTTGAACTGCACCTAGCACAACGAGACCCTGACCTGCAATCCAAATAAAGAAAAATGAGAGCACGTACTATACAATATTGTAATACTTATACTCAAAACAAGTATTATACTAAAATACTTGTGTGTAGCATGCCAGGGAGACATGTTAACATGGGAGAGTTTCAGCTCTGTTGCTATCTGGGCTTATTTTCTCACACCAAAAGCTATAGCACAGTCTATAATTTCTTGCCTATTAACCTTTCTAAAGTTCTATCGCTTGCTACACCTATGCTCAACCAGAACAACTTGGATTTAAATTACAGAGGGGAAAGATCTGTGAATTGCACTAGCTTTGTGGGTCCAGAGAACTCAAACAAATGAACTTTGTTGTTTTTATCAGCTAGGATGATCCCAAAACAAAGCTCCACTTCTGAATATAACTGAAGTTAGTGAAAGTGTGTGTATCGATCCAAACATGACCTTTGCGGTCCCTTCTAATCTTATGATTCTATGCTTGTGGCTTAAGCCCATTTCCTGAAAAATAGCGGCAGCAGCTCAAAACCTAGTGTTACATGTCTGTCCAACAGTGGGGATCCTGCTCCCAAAGTGACAGCTATCTGCTTGTGGATGCTCCATGTGGGAAACTAGGCAATTTTTTGTAGCATAAGGGAGAGATTTACATAAGCGCTTAAGGGATTTAGGAGCAAAAGGCCCATTGAAAGTCACAAATCCCATCAATTTCTAAATTCAATTGTGGACATAGGAGCTGGCTAATGTAACTGAATTTGTATTGGATATTCTTATTGGTAAATATCACATGGGACCCGAGGTAGAATTGTCTAATTACACTTGCATCATCTTGTAACTAAACAGAATGAGCTTTAGCTAAAGTCTTAGTAGCAACTGTTGTTCCCAATCATGAGATGAGCACTTGAGAAATTGTGCATGAGCTCTCTGAGAAATGGCCTGGGATTTGAAAGATGTTCATGTTTCTCTAAATGTTCCACAAAAGGATGCTCTTGCATAATGAGTTATCTGAAATGCAGCTGTTCATGGCATCATGGTTAGTCATGTCAAAATCACAACCAAACCAACATGCTGGATTTGTCCACAGCTCTGAAATCAGTTCCCTAAGGGACACGTTTACTAAAAGCTTAACTGAGCAGTTTATTAGTGAAACCTATTAATACCTAAATAAAACCTAAATAATTTGCTGGGATATGTAATGACAATGTACCATCATCAAATACTGGTTAGTCATAACAATCCAAACACAACACAAAAACTGAAGTTATGCATTGCATTTTTCACAGTACTCTAATTAGTTATTTTTATTCTCTACAAGTGGCTGTTCTAGGATAACACATCTTTATTTTCCATCACAAAATGCATTTTTTCCATGTCAAAATCACAAGTGGATTGACATGCTGAAGTGGTATATGCGGACTCCAATCCTTGGTTGCACTCAAGTTACTTACGCCACTTTGCTGCCACAAAGTGACGCTAAAGCCACCTTAGCTGGCCATTCCTCCATCATATGGTGATCCTCATGTTCCTACTCAACCTTCCTTCCTTACGGATGGGAAAAGGGGTGTGACCAAAGCATTCCAGCACATTGGTGTTCCCCATCTTCCAAACCACTTCCTTGTGGCTGTTATCAGGTTACTCTAATTTATACCCTGGGACCAGCACCTGGTTGGTCTAGGACTGGATACCCTTTGTGCTCCCAACTGAGCTGCAACAAATGACCTATGCCTGCAGCTGATGATTGAGCTCACTGGGTATTAACAGTGATCAGTACCCTGAAGTATCCGCAGTAAACACTCCATAACGGACATCAGTGTTGTCTTCACTGGTTTCAGAAAACAGATGTTTATCTAATACATTTATGAATCTAGTGAGACTGTCCAAATCATGAATCTGAAAAAAAATGTCTGATCAATATGACAGATTTATGATTATAAATTCATTAACATAGTAAGAGACTGTCAATTTCTTTAAGCTCATAGACATATGAAGAAGTCAAGAATCATTTTAATGTTTATTTGCAAGTTTTAGATGCAATTTAAAGATTTTTTTTTTAAATCAATACTACTTTAGTAGTGTCATGAATCTGGCAAGTTTTCAATCAATTTAATGAACGCTTTAAGATTTGTGTGTGTCTGGTGTAATGTACTCGATGTCTAACAAAGCAGTTGCAGGTATCAGCAGAAAGAGAGGGGTAGCCATAAAAATATCTCCAACTGCAAAGTAATACAGTAAACATTTGCTATAGATGAAGGGCCTTATAATCACTTCCATTTGAAGTCAATGGAAAGATAACTACTGACTTCTCTGAGAGTTGGATCAGGCCACAAGTGAATACAATTAATATAAAAGCTAAAAAGTCATAGGTATTCAATGAAGAATTCAGTTACAGCAGTTCTATAAAGTCCACTCAGACTCTCAAGACAACAGTCTGGCCCGTGGTAAAGGGGAAAAAAAAAAAAGGAATAAACAGATATAAGCAGCTGCATCTATATTTAGTGCCTAAATACTGTACTAAATATAACTGCTGAAGCCAATCTATGAGGCTTTTGCCCTGCAGTTTGTAGTGCAGGCAGCACCTAGAATATCTTCTGCAGTAGTCTGCAAAACTGCTGAGACCAGCAGGATGTAATACTTTCATGCACAAAGCATCAGAGGTGCCACGATCCTGTATGTACACTATGCATCTACAGAGAAGTTAACATATCAAAAGAATCGCTGTGGAAAAGTGAAAGTAGATAGCAAGTGACAGGTGAGTGGCAAATTCTACCCAGGGGAAATAATTGTAAGTACCCAGAACTGTCTTTGATTTATCTATTTTGAATTTTCAGATGAAGTTATTTCTCAATGTAGTCACATGCTATTAAATACAAACAGTAGACAAATGGCTACATATTAACTGCAGTGGTAGCAGAGAATTTAGAAAAATACACTGCATGTTATTTCATAATGAACGTGCTGAAGTCTGAGGTAATGGCCCTGATTCTCCTGTGTCAGTAAAGAATTTAGATGCAACACCTGCAATCTCAAAAGCAGGGAAGCTTTGTCTGGACTGGCAGGAAAAAGGGGTAGTGGCTCCTTTATGGGTTCCCTCTCCCTTGAAGGCTGGGAGGGGAGTGATCAGCAAGGGGTGGGAAGAATCACCTGAGCTGGTGGGTGGGCCAGGGCCGGCTCTAGGATTTTTGCCGCCCAAAGCAAAAACAATTTTGGCCGCCGCACCCCCCGTTTTTTAATTACCCCACCCCCGGCCACGCCTCAACTCCGCCCCTTCCCCAAATCCCCAGCCCTGCCTCCTCCCCCCAGGCTCTCAAGCCTAGGAGGGAGGGAGGGGGAGAAGCGCCGCCCGCGCCGCGGCCACTCGGAGTCTCCCCCTCCCTCCCAAGCCTGGGAGGGAGGGGGAGCAGCGGCGCACGAAACTGCTGTTTCGCGCGCTGCGGCCGCTCGGGATCTCCCCCTCCCTCCCAGGTTTGAGAGCCTGGGAGGGAGGGGGAGAAGCGGCACGCGAATCAGCTATTTCGCGCGCCGTGGCGCGAGCGGCAGCAGCAGCAGCGGAGGTGAGCTAGGGCGGCCGGGGCACATTTTTAGGGGCGGCATTCTGGAGCTGGCCATGCCGCCCCTAAAAATGTGCCGCCCCAAGCACCAGCTTGTTTTGCTGGTGCCTAGAGCCGGCCCTGGGGTGGGCAAAGTGGGGCTCAAGTAAGTAATTGGTCCCTGTGCACGAGGGAGTGGGGAAGCCAAGATAATTCCTGGCTCCTCCTTGTGGCAGGTATTTCGTGCAGGCACTGATTGCAGAGGGGATACAGTTCCCTAATCAGCAGGAGTTGGAAGTGAACTTAAGGGAAGATATTCCATGAAGAAGCTGGACAACTGAACTGGGGCTCTTAACATTTGGCACAGCGAGGCAAAGCCCATCTTTCACCAGCCCCGCCATTGAGTGCCAACAACAGGCTGGGAACAAGCTGTGGAAGGGTGCGGGGACTAAAGACAGCCCTGCATGAGGTGCAAAATGATTAAGGCGGGAATCATGACTTGCACTGTACAAGTTATTGCTGGACAGTTCCCAGAGGAGTTAAGCTAATAAAGTTGTGGCCTAATTAAACCACATCACCTGCATCTCATCTTTCTTCCTGTGTGTCCAAGACAATTATGAACTGCCTGCTATTTCGTAATGAACTTGTTGAAGTCAGAGATATTGAGCTTGACTCTCCTCTGTTGTATACCAATGCAAGTCAGGCATACCATCATTGAAGTTAATGGAGTTGCACCACGATAAAAGTAGTGGGAGAGAAGAATGGGAATTATTTTCTGTTACAGAATCTTGGGTACTCTATAAATGTTCTGGCTGCAATATATGCAAAATGTTTTAAATAGGTAGTAAAATGTTCACCTACGTAAACCATCCTACCACAAAGAATTTTCAAGGAATATTCTAACAAGTTTGCAATATAAAGACTCTAACAATTACTGGTTACATAAATAGAGGCTAATAATGGTTTCCTATTCTAGTTTGAGACTATGAAGGCTTGAAAGCTGTACTATCACAAAAAGGTTAAAAAAGCAGTATAAAGTGCTTTGATAAGTTTAAGCTGTCAAAAACAGCGATGTTAAATGCCATTCACATTCACTTTGTGAGGTTCTCTGCATATCAGCTTTTTATAGCACTGTGTCTATACAAATACAGATCTGTCTGGATTTCCTTCAGGTAATTCCTCCCCAGAGTTGGGGTCTTCATGATTAAATGTTTAAGCAGGGACTACAGTGCACCTATTTCCTCCTTGCTAAAATTAATACATGTTTTGTTTTCCAGTAAGAATTAAAAATGGTTAATCTATAGGCAACAGGAAAGAAAGAATTGCTTTAATGCTCTTATGGTTCTGCCACCCCCCCCCCCAAATAATCCTGAAAGGTATCCCAGGTTTCCTTTTGTTATATTTGATCATGTAACCATTTCCCTGAACAAAGGAGTACTGTAACATTTAATTTTCTACTTTAATAACAGTGAATAAATCTGTACATAAGCCTTTTGTTCATGTGTGCCCCATAATCTAGATTTACTTTAAATTAAACCAGATGGCGATTGCTTAACTCTTTAATTCTGAAGCTTTTCTTGTGCAGGAGGACTATTAAATGTTGCTTACTCTGGGGGAATCGCGGCGGATTGTCGTTGACATCAGTCAGTGTGATGTTCACCGTAGTGGTCCCTGATAATCCACCCATCTGGCCTCCCATGTCTTTTGCCTGGATAACTACTTGGTACTGCTCCCTGTTTTCTCTGTTCATGTTTGGCAAAGCAGTCCTGATGATGCCTTTAGGAAAACATGTAAGCAATCGTTATCCATTCCTGCATTTTTGACACACACAGTACCACGATACTGAGTCTTTTCAATGTGTCTTTAAAAACATATTTTTCAAGCGTGCATCCACTATCAATGCAATCCAATTATCTGTGTATCTCTGTGAAGAACCTTCAATACAGCTTCTCTCTCTCTATGTACAATGATAGAAACAAAAACATTAGTACTACATTACAACTTTCTAGTTCCTACCCAAAATAATACAAGTAACTTATGTTTTATTTAGGTAGCTGTAATATAGATGGTTTTCACATTTATTACAAGAATTGTAAGTTACTGAAACACAGGAAGTAAGAAACATTGTAGCCCTTCACTGCTTGGCTTTGTACAAATCTGCTCTACTTTTGGTGAGTTTTCTAGAAGAAAGAAAACTACTCAGCTTGTGGTAGACGAAAACAATATCAGCTTCCTGACCTGTTTCTGGCTCCACAGAGAAATATGGCTGTCCCTGAAGTATGCTGTAGATGACACGGGCACTGTTTCCATATGAAGGGTCATCGGCATCAGTAGCTGTGACTTGCACCACAGAAGTACCTGTAGTATCCAAATTCAGCTTAGTTCTGCATTTCACCAGAAGGAGGAGCAAAAGCACTAGTTTTTATTCAAATCCCATTGAAATTTTCATTGACTCCTGCATCACAGGGACCTCAGTTTGTTCATCTACATATAAATTTGTGGTCAATTTTTTTAAAAAAAATTGTATTTACTTATTCAAGTTTTAGGATCTAGTACGAAGCAGTTTGGAACTTGTTTCCTTAAATCTGAATAGATGTTCAGAACGAAGTTAGTAAAGTCAAACCAGAACAGCAGCAGAGTTTAATGCATATCCTTACATGATTATTATTGGCTAATAACCATTATTTTCTTTTAGGTTTTTGAATATAAGCAAGTGTCTGTGTTTCAATGACACCAGATTGTCTCATAAATCTTTCTGTGCACTGATATCAATGCATTATACAAAGATCCATGAATATTAAAGGGACAGCAGATTGAATGGTTCACCCAGATCTGCACTTCTCACCCCGGTGGCAAGAAGGAGATATAAGCCACCATTGCCTCTCCACTCTAGAGAAAAACAAATACATATTACATAAAACATGCATATTTATCTAAAAGATACATTTTGAAATGTCTTAATCTTCTACACTTCATGGAATAGCATGGCCATTTCAAACTTTTCTGAGAAATAATCCCTCCCCAAACCCTTCAAGCATCCTCACTATTATTTCTTTTTATTTCTTCTTATTATTCCCCATCCTGTTGAACTCCAAATGATGGCATGTCTAGTGATGGGGAGTATCATGATTGTTTCCTATCTATTGTAGCTCCATATACTGCACACACATATATACTTTTGCTTCTCTTGTTCTGAATTAAAAAATCATCTATCACCATGGGATCTGCCCACTTGGCTAACCATTGGACTTCTTGGGGACAGGAAGTCATTCAGATACATTTCTTCTCTTGTTCCAGTTATCTTCCCTCTCTTGCATACCTTCACCACATCACTGCATAATATTGACACCTGTGACAACAGCAACCAGAATCAGTTTTCTGTCCTTTTACTGATCTACACTAACCACTGATCCTAAAAGCAATTGTCATGGCAGGGTGTATGGGATAAAGGTTACGCTGTTACTTTGCTTGGAGCACGATTTTCTAAAGGTGCTAAGCACTCTGATCCTGACCTAGCAAATTACTTAAGCACATGATTAACTTTAAGCATGTGAGTAGTCCTGCTGATGTCAATGGAACTACACATATGCTGAATGTTAAGCACATCCATAAGTGCTTTGCTGGACCAGAACTAGAAAGCTCAGCATCTTGCAGAATTCAGTCCCTACAGAGCAAACAAGAAATGACTGAGCAAGGGGTACCTCTAAAATAAGGCAAGAGCATGTTGGGGGGACATGCTTTTTTATGTTGATGTTCATATGAACACTTAAAAATAGAATGCAGAATTCATTTAAGAAAACGGTATTGGGAATAGAAATCATAGAAAAAATGGCTCCACGTGGAGACTGGACAAACACAGACAAACATCTAGAATACCTTCTGTTATACTAATGATTCCTAAAGACCATGTCCACATGAAGCAGAAAACTGAAAATCTAGAAAATTCTTTGACATATACTAATCTACAGATTTTCTTAGTGACACTGAAAAACCATCTTGGGAACTGATAAAAGGTAAGGCTGTTCTTTTAGACAAGGTACATTTTTAACCCTGTAAATTAAGAAGGGAGCCACATGTGCATCTAGATGATGGAAGGCACCAGACCAGAGACTGACTCAGCTGTTTGTGACACTATTACATCTTTTGGCACAGAGTAGATTTTGAGGGGTACAGTGCTCATAACTTTTGCTACTGTGTCTGAAATTAAGTTTTAAGACTCTGATCCTTCAATTTATTGTGTGTGGATGGACTGCTGAATCTGCATGCAACAAATTGCAGGTCAGGCTTAGGTTCCTGATCCCAAACAGCATAGGTGTGAAGTATTGCACATCCAAGGCAAAGATAAACAATGATGAGCACTATTGCATTAATGCAAGTGACACATTAATGAGGAGAAGGAGTCAAGCCTCAGAGACAATGCATACCTAAGTTCCTGATTAGCATGATGAAGGTTTCTTTTTAGACCATGTCTCCTGAGATATGCTCATTCTCTACCCTGGCCTTGCCCCCTTTCTTACCCCGTGCACTCACAAAGAAGGGAGTGGTCACAAAGGGGCTTGACATATACTGCCACCAAGCATGGAAGCCTCTGTTTAGAGCTTAAATCTGTGCTGGAGCACAACTTTGCACACTCTTCTGTATATATCAGAACAACTTGCAAGATCAGGGCCTATATCACAATAGTGTAACACATTATGCAGTGGAGAGAACGATCTTTAAATTCCCAATTCATGCAAGGCAATATCTGTTCCTCCTCTTTAAGCAGCAGTTTATAGACTTACTAGCTGAATTATCTCTATTTCCTTTTAAGAGCTGAGTGAAATTGGAGATGCTCATATATACATATGTTTTATACAGACCAATTAGCAGCATTTATTAAAAGGAAGTCAAATATGTTGCAATTGCATTCTCTTCCTGTTTCTACCAAAACTAAAATAGATCTGTCAGAGTTCTCGCTGGAGGGTAATCTGGAGGAAAAATTAGAGAATATACATATAATTTCTGAATCCTTAGCGGAACTGGACCTTTGAGTGTTATTTGATTGAACTTTGAAGGGTAATAAGACTCTGGATATTGGATATTATTTCTTCCTCCTATATGATGATGTATTTTTATTTTGCTTTATGGTATGAATGCTGATGAGAGGATTAAATTCATGGACATTGAAGTGAAGTTACAGTAAAAAATGGTCCATTTTTCTTTCTCCATTTTTCTTTTCAATAGCATGTGAATACTCTACATACCTCTTCATGGCTTTGCAACCTGAATGAATGAGGGGAAAGTTGATGCTCAGTGTTTTCCTACATATAAAAGCAATTTAGCGAAACAATGTGAAGAATTATGCCCTTCCTTATAATCAATATTTTAAAAAGTTACAGAGCAACCTTAAAAATGTAGAAATACAAATATTTGAAACTGCCAGCTTGCGCTACATTTTTGCTATGCTTCTAAAGAAACAGAGCTTTCTAAGTAATAGGAGATTTATTGCTTTAAATTCCATTTTTGATTATTTGCTGTTAAATTAGTTCTTAACTCTGAACAGCTTGTTGTAAACTTTTAAAAAGTCAAGAATGCAAGCCTTTTTGAAAGACATGTTTTAGTTAAACATCAGTTGTTTGGCTCAGGACAGGACTAAATGGGTGAAATGCTATGGCCTGTATTATACAGGAGGTCAGACTAGATCAGAGATTCTCAAACTATGGTCCACGGACCACCAGTGTTCTGTAAGGTTCATTCAGGTGGTCAGCGGATAGTTCCCTCTAAAGTGTGCGCCTGGGCGGTCACACACAAGAGAATGAAGGGCAAACCCACCTAATTAGTGGAGCCACGCAGGCTTGGCTCCACTAATTAGGTGCCTGGACCCTGGAGAAGACGCACATGTAAGGTGAGGTGGTGGCCTTGGGGGGAAAGAGGGGGTAGGTGGGAGGGGGCAGTGGGGTGAGAAGAGGGGGCAGGGGGAATTTGGGATGTGTAGGACTGTGGCGGCCAGAGAAAGAGGCGACTTTCCACAGCTCCAGGGCTGTGGCTGCTGGGGAGAGAGACGGCCCTCCTTCCCAGCCTCAGCTCTGTGGCTGCTGTGGTGGGGGAGAGACCCCCCTCCTTCCCAGCCCCAGCTCAGGGGCTGCTGCAGTGTGGGAGAGAGGGCACATCCATCGCATTAGAAAGATAAAACTACTGATATTAAAATATGAGTTGTGTGCTTTTATTTGTAGAACAAAAAAATGTGAATTATTATTAAGATTTTTTTTATATAGCGCTTTTATCCAAAGTGCTTTACAATAGTTAGCTAACGGTACAAACAACATTTCGAAAGATCATTAAGTGGACTGCCAAGACCCTCACCAATTTTCAAGTGTTCCGCAAAGAAAAAAGTTTGAGAACCACTGGACTAGATAATCTATTGGTCCCTTCTGGGTTTTTTTTGTTGTTGTTGTTGTTGTTGTTGTTTAAAATCTATGCATTTATTTCTTTTCTTCTGGATCTTATAGCATGCCTTTCTGAGAGCTATGCTCCGCCAGTTGTGTTTCTCAAGGTGCACAGACAACATCTGACTCCATTTTCATTTGAAGCCACACCACATTAAGCATGGAATAAAGAATTTTGGCTACCTTCCCTCTACCTCTGTCACCTCCATACCTGTAGTGACCAGTGTTGCAAAGTGTCCCCAGTGCAGTTTCACAAGGTAAATCTATGCTGGAACTCTGAGCAAGCATCCCAATCCAAGTAGACAGATTCATGCTAGCCCAGCTTGTGCAGTAAAAAGAGCAGTGTGGATATTGTAAAAAGCAACAGAGAGTCCTGTGGCACCTTTAAGACTAACAGATGTATTGGAGCATAAGCTTTCGTGGGTGAATGCCCACTTCGTCGGATGCAATGCAACTTCGTCGTGTGGATGTTGTGGCACCAGCTGAGGATCGGGTTAGTCACTTGAGCTTGGACCCAGGAGGTCAGGCGGGCTCGAGAGCCTGTGCTGCCGCTCCAGCCGTAATGTCCACATTGCTATTTTTAGCACATTGGCTTGAACCGAGCTAGCACAAGTCTGTCTACTCAGGCCGGAAAGCATGTTCCCAGCTGCAGTGTAAACACACACACACGGTCCTTCTGAAGGCAACATATTTGACCCTGTTCCCACTGAAATCAACAGGAGCAGGCTTGGGCTTTGCATCAATTCACTCATTACCAGATAGTGTCATGCTGAGGGCAATGTGGAGACACATTACCCGCTGTGGGGTGGAGGGCAGGTTTGGTGAGGGATTGAACTTTTCAATGCTGTACCACCTCTTTGGATGGTGCTGCCTGTTTCCCTTTATTCACCTGGCCAGTTGCTACATGGTGGTTGGGGGCGCAAAGCATGAACTCTGTTAAACTTGTGCCTCCTTTGGATGTAGGAGATATTGCTGGGGTCTGGCCCTTGCACAGGGGTGGTAGCAGGGGGCATAAAAGGAAAGGAAAGCTCCTTGCACCCTCTCCATGCACCACACAGGGATCAGACACAATCTCACCTACAATAAGGATCTTGAGATTAGCCAAACAGAAAAAAAGACTAATTTAGTTACATAATATATTCACAATGCATCCGAAGAAGTGGGTATTCACCCACGAAAGCTCATGCTCCTATACGTCTGTTAGTCTATAAGGTGCCACAGGACTCTTTGCTGATTTTACAGATCCAGACTAACATGGCTACCCCTTTGATACTTATTCGCAATGAATAATTCTACCAGCTCAAGTTATGATTTGTTCTAACCTGCAGCCTTATTGTCTTCTATTTTGCTACGCTGAATTGCATGAGTGTCTAATCAGCCCCAAAAAATAATTTATTCAGATCAATTTGAATGTGTTAGCTGCTTTCCTTTATGTTTCATCTGCACATTTAGCCACTTTTGAAACAAAGCCCTCTTTCAGGCTATTCAGGGTATGTAAAAGTGGACCTTGACTGCCCCTTCCAACACTATCTAGTCATTACCTCTCTCAAATTATAGTTACCTCTTGAGAAACCATTTGTTTCTCATCTGGTAGCCAATTTTTAATCCATTTCAATAGCTCTCCCATGTACTAGTCTTTATAGATCAAATCTTTGTGGATCAGTCTTTTGTGGGAATAGTATCAAAAGCTTTTCTGAAATCCAAGCAAAATGATTGCACATCCTTTGCTTCCCCTTTGTTTGCCAATTCAGTAATGTACTGAAAAATACTGAAACAAATTGATCAGACCTCTTAGTGTTGCACAGTCTTTCATCAATGTTTCCATTTTAAAATGAAGTCAGCTTAGGTAACCCATGAAAATAGGTTGCATTTTTGATGTTCCGTGATATGGTACACCATTTTCGATGGGTAAGTATCTCATGGCATTACTGAAATAAATAGCAGATCTGATTCTCCTCCTCTTACTTACACCTGGTATAAATCAGGAATAACTATCAAATTAATGGAAAATTTGTAAGAGAGAAGAATCATGTCCAGTGCACTTAAGAGACATTTCCTAGTGAAAGAAGAACTGTAAATACTCTGCTCTATGCAGCCCTCCAGTTAAATCCTGTCCCTTGTATGTACATACATAACTCCTGATGAAATTGGTAGGAGGCAGAGCTACATGTTGAGAGCAAACTCTGACTCTTACATTATAAAGCTGAGACTACCACTGTATGGTAGGACATAAAAGGGCCAGAATTTACCAAGCACACTCCAACTACTCTGTAAATAGACCAAAGTAGCTGGAATGTACTGGTGAATCTGGTACATTATATATAATTTATAGAACAATTGCATTAATCCAATTTTACCCTGCGATAACTCCACGTTTTATGCCACACAGTGGAGTAATCCACTGCTGAATCAGGCCAATAGCATTTACATAATATAACTAAATAGCCATCTGCTAGAATATTATAGCTCTCAGAAGGCATGTCTGAAAATAATTGTAATGATACCTTTTGAACATCTCTAAAGTCTGACCTAAACTGGGTATAATAATATTAATACACTTCACACTTTATAGTGCTTTCCATGTAAGCATCTTAAAACACTTTACAAATATTCATGAATTTAACCTTTAAATTAGGTAAGGATCAGACAGGATAATTCACAAGAAGAAAGTCGTATAGGAAATGCATGGCAGAGCTTGGAGAAGAAGTCAGACCGTCTCCCTCCCAGTTCTGTGCATTAACTACACACTAAGCTCCCTTCTGCTGGAGTATCTATACAAACAGCATGCTGAAATGGCAGATATCTATCTGCTGTTTCTAGAGAAAAAGAGGGGAAATAATTGCATATGCTTTCCAGTTTGTTAATTTTTGAAATGTGAGCGCTATATTACATGCAGCAAATTATGTGGAGAGGAGATAGACTCAGTGAAAGTAATGTCAGAAAGAGCATCTAGATACCTGGCATTCGAGTAAGTGGGCAAAAAGGTGCTGGAGACAAGCATAGCACTAGAGATTGTGTAAACCTTTTTGGGTGGCCTTTCAAAAAAATAACATAATAATCATTATTCCTTGGATTTTTCTGCTGCTGACTGTAGATTTTATTTTAGTGTGCAGTGGATTGAAAAAATGTTTGGTAAGAAATGTGAAGATGGAATGTAATCATATGAGCCATTAAAACCTGTCATTCTGAGATTTTAGCTGAGCAGATGCGGGAGGGTTTTGCTGGGGAATTAGCAGAAAGAAGTAAAGAAAAAATAAAAATATCCAAAGTGTTAGCATGGTGAGTGATTTAAATCAGAAGGGAATGGTATAGAAAACAATTATTGCTATGATATTTTAGCAGTGGGAAAAGGGGACGTATCATACTAATGAGAGAATGAACAAAAAACCTGGGGAGCAAGTAGAGCAGTGGCAGCTATAAATAGTCTCTATTGGTCTTCTGAAGAAAAAGACAAAAGGAAAACTATGTCTAAAGATGACAGGCTAACTGTGGGATGCCCAAGTTGCGGTCCACATGTAAACCCAGAGGGAGGTTACACCTTTATGAAGTGCACGTTGATATCCATAATGTAGGAAGGCAGAATTGATTAGAGGGCTAGAAGAACAACTAGGAAGGATGATAGCCATCAGAGATGTGAAGAAAATCATAGCTTGGGGAATTCATAGGCGGTGCTGCTAAACCCTGAAGATATGAGGTGAGATAAGGCTAAGGGAGTGATTAAAGAACAGAATTCCTTGGCTGGAAATGATGAATAGAGAAGAATAATTGAAAGGAACGAAAGGATGAGATCATAAAAGGAATCAGCAGGTTTAAAGTCAGAAATGTCTATTCTTGTCTGAAGGATATTAGCAGAGAGTCCAAAGGAAAAAGCACAGGGAAGAAAATGGATTTATCTGCAGCCATGAGAAGAAACCCTCAGTGAAACATGAGAAACACCAAGAAGACAGGAAAGAACAAAGAAGAAAGTTATAAGTGGTAATCCTTTGGGACTCAGTGAGGAAAAGAATGAAGGAAGAGGATATGTACAGTAATCTACATAAAGACATCAGGGCAGCGGGCAGCCTTACTGGGATACTGACCTAAATGCAAGGTCCTCATCTTTGCCCATGACCTGCACAGAGGAAAAATGAACAAGATAATACGGGTCATGAACAAAAGACTAAAATAGGTAATACTGCAGGGTGACATTCTCAGACATTTCTCTCATACCACAACCAGAGGCAGAATTCCTAAATGCACAAGGAATGCACTAGCTAGTACCCCAACCTAAGGAAGAGCAGCATGTTGCTGCAGGCATGTCCAGGCAGCTCCACAGTTTGATATACTGGGGGAATAATCCTGAGTCCTTTCCTATTCTCTTTGGGGTATTTCATGATCAAAGGGATACTAGGAGGGAACAGTCCCTATGCTCCACGGATAGGGTGACCAAATAACAAGCGTGAAATATTGGGACACCTTTTTTTTTCCAGGGGAGGTGGGTGGCAGGAAAGGGAAATAGTTGCCTACATAAGACAAAGCCCCTAATATTGGGACAGTCCCAATAATATTGGGATATCTGTTCACCCTATCCAGGGAGAACCAGGATTTTAACTACGTCTTACTGCTGCCTCTTCCACCCTTTTCCTACTTGTGCACTCATGGAGCTGCAGGGCACATATCTGGCCTTCTGTGAAGAATGCAGACTGTTTGGTAATGACACTCTTCACTTGTGCAAATTGTGGAAAATCCTGGGGGCTAAAAACTTGACAGGTTTGTTTGAAGGATAGGGAATGGTACATGAAATCTTAGTAAAATGTTAGAACTAAAAAGGGCCATAGAAAGATGTACCCAAGAGTTCGGGCAAAACTGTCAGAGTAAACTGCAGAACGGTTATTGATTATTTTTAAGAATTCTTGGAAAAGAGATGAGACCTTATAGAGAAATTCTGTAGATTTTAATAGGGCTGAATGCAATAGGAATCCATAGAACACTAAAAACTTCTTCATTAAATTCTATCAGATGCTTAAGAGAGCCTATAGAAAGGATATGATTTTCTATAAAATTGTATAGGACTTTCTCATAAAGGACAATTATTCCAGAAACAGAGTAAAAAGATAATATGTGATATTATGGTTATGGCTGAGATGGCACTTTCAGCCTAGGTTCAATGATTTGTAACTTTATTTGGAAAAAAAAATGGACCTTATTCTTCCCAGTGCTTAAAGGGGTTTTTAAATTCTATTTTATTTATTTATTGAATAGGGTCTGTGACCCACTCCCTATTTTAAGCAGTTTCACCTTGCGCCTTGTGTAATTTTTATGCTTGTGCTAAATGGGCATAAAATGCTACTGTTATGGGTTGAGTTAAACCTCCTTTAAACTGATGGTTGTCATATCTGCCTTTTATTATTGATACATGTAAGAAACAATTAAGCTTCTTTATGGAACCAGATAGAAGAAACAATAACAGCCTTCACCCAAAACAAAGGCACATCACCGCCCAAAACATAGGCAACTGCAAGACATATAAGCAAAGGGGTTTGCCTGGGTATTGTTTGGTGGTGATGTCTGTGCCTGTCTCTGAGAGAGAAGCAGGAGAAACAGCACAGAAGCTGAGAGGGAAGCAGCAGAAAGCCAAGGTCACACCTAGAACAAGCACTGGGAACACTGCAGAAATGCCTGGAGAGAGCTTTTGGGCTAGGTGTTGAGCGGGCTAGGGGCTTGGAACTGTGAGGAAAAAAACTCTTCTGTTGTTTAAATCCTGCTGTGTTCAGGGAAACAAGATATGCTGTACTTTCTTAGTAGATAAGCATAACTGCATCAATATCAGCTTAATTGTTTCTGACATGAATCAATAAATGAAACAAACCACTAATTTTGGCTAAGTACTAGGGTTAAAAAGGGGTAGCACTATTACCCATGAATGTGAGTGCAAAATTCTGATTTGGTAGCATTTTACATCCACTTTGCACAGCAGTAAAAAGTCAGGCCCTATGCTTTCAGCTGAAAAATCTTATGCATTATTTCAGCCTGTTAGAAAATTGCCCTTGAATTTGTATTTATACTGCCTGGAGCCTAGAAAAAAACCCTGCTGGCAACTCACAAACAGAAAAAAGGCTACATTTGTGAAATAAAATTGTTCACAGTTAATTGTTTGAGTAGCTGTTATAACTGAGCTAAAACAGTGGTCCAAATCTGCTCTTTACTCACAGAATTTAGTCCTATTAACTTCTGTAGGACTACTTGTGTAAGTAAAAGGGGCAGGATTTGATCCACTATATTCAGAATACACAAATTTTGCTTTCTTTGATAACTAGTGCATATTCCAGGTATATAAATATTATCCATCCACCTTCAACATTTGCACTGGATTGATCCTAGGAGATGCAGTACTCTTTTTTTTGCAGTGCAGCGGTTTCAAAGGTTGTTTACCTGGTGACATGAAGTACATACTGGCACCTACAGACCCAGAGAGTGCAAAACTTTGAACTGAATGTGAGGTCTAATGATTGCACATGAAACTATAAGTCACGAATATCTCAGATGCATTTACAGGAAAGGGACTTTTTTGTAATTGAGAGCCAACCGGCTGAAACTGAACATGGAATCATTCACATTAGGTATTGTACATTAGGAAAATACTTTAAATGAACGCATTGAATCACTTTCATTAGATGTATCCAAAAATAGTTTATATACAGCCTAATGGGATGTCTTTTAGAGAAAGATTGTGAGGAAGGGACTGATGATCTGAGATATCTTTTCCAATCCCAGCTCCTTCCATATGCCTTCCTTTCCATATGATACAGAACTGTTCTGTCAAAATCTTCTCCATAATTGAAGCTGCATGACATTTGCTGAGACTTATGATACTAGAAAAGCTCTAATTTATATATTCACATTATTTGTGTGTTCCATTTTAAAATCACTGAAGCTAAATAACCTTGTTGTAATCCCTTCATCATTCAAACTAGTTTTGTAGGGTCCCAATTAGGGCTGCCGATTAATCACAGCTAACTCATGTGATTAATTAAAAAAATAATTGTGATTAATCAGTTTTAATCGCACTGTTAAACAATAGACTACCAATTGAAACTGATTAAATATTGTGAATGTTTTTTCTACATTTTCATAAATATTTTATTCTGTGTTGTAACTGAAATCAAAGTGTATTTTATTCTTGATTGCAAATATTTGCACTGTAAAAATGATAAACAAAAGAATTAATATTTTTCAATTCATCTCATACAAGTAATGTAGTGCAATCTCTGTGTGTAGATTTTTTTTGTTACATAACTGCACTCAAAAACAAAACAATGTAAAACTGCGGAGCCTACAAGTCCACTCAGTCCTACTTCTTGTTCAGCCAACTGCTAAGACAAACAAGTTTGTTTACATTTACAGGAGATAATGCTGCCCTCTTCTTATTTACCATGTCACCAGAAAGTGAGAACAGGCATTTGCATGGCACTTTTGTAGCCGGCATTGCAAGGTATTTACATGCCACATATACTAAACTTTCATATACCCCTTCATGCTTTGGCCACCATTCCAGAGGACATGCTTCCATGCTGATGATGCTCATTAAAAAAATAATGCGTTAATTAAATTTGTGACTGAACTACTTGGAGGAGAATTGTATGTCCCCTGCTCTGTTTTACCCACATTCTGCCATATATTTCATGTTATCGCAGTCTCAGATGATGACCCAGGACATGTTGTTCATTTTAAGAACACTTTCACTGCAGATTTGACAAAACACAAAGAAGGTACCAATGTGCGATTTTGAAAGATAGCTACAGCACTCAACCCAAGATTTAAGAATATGAAGTGCCTTTGAAAATCTGAGAGGGACGAGGTGTGGAGCATGCTTTCAAAAGTCTTAAAAGAGCAACATTCCAATGAGGAAACTACAGAACCTGAACCACCAAAAAAGACAATCAACCTTCTGCTGGTGGCATCTGACTCAGATAATGAAAATGAACATGCGTCGGCCCACTCTGCTTTGCATTGTTATAGAGCAGAACCCATCATCAGCATGGACACATGTCCCCTGGAATGGTGGTTGAAGCATGAAGGGACACATGAATCTTTAGCACATCTGGCACGTAAATACCTTGTGATGCCGGCTACAACAGTGCCATTGCAGTGCCTGTTCTCATTTTCAGGTGACACTGTAAACAAGAAGCAGGCAGCATTATCTCCTGCAAATGTAAACAAACTTGTTTGTCAGAGTGATTGGCTGAACAAGAAGTAGGACTGAGTGGACTTTCAGGCGCTAAAATTTTACATTGTTTTATTTTTGAATGCAGTTATTTTTTGTACATAATTCTACATTTTTAAGTTCAACTTTCATGATAAAGAGATTGAACTGCAGTACTTGTATTAAGTGAATTGAAAAATACTATTTCTTTTGTTTTTCTTTTACAGTGCAAGTACTTGTAATCAAAAATAAATATAAAGTGAGCTCTGTGCACTTTGTATTCTGTGCTGTAATTGAAATCAATATATTTGAAAATGTAGAAAACATCCAAAAATATTTAAATAAATGGTATTCTATTATTGTTTAAAATGCGATTAATCATGATTATTTTTTTTAATCGCATGACAGTCCTAGACCCAATATAACCCTGTGAAGTGCCTTCACGGATAATGCATTACTGTTTTTTTAAATAAACATTGCTTGGTCAGTGTTGAAACTCTGAGATGATGGGAGGTTTAGACTACATGGTAGATGCATCTAGTTAGATGCAGTTAACAGGATGATGCTCCCACACAGTTCTGTAAAGTTCTCTGCGGGTTCTTATCTTCTAGTGTCCATGTCTTCTTCTGTTCATTGTAAATACTAATGAGGGTCAGTGAGGTCTCTCAAAACATTATATGATATACTTGTAAGTCATACTTTAGTAGCCACTGAAAAGTCAACATTTACCAACAGATTCCACAGTTACTCAAGTTATATTGTATTCTAAACATAGTAGGAAACTGGTATCACATATACAATTGTATGCTAATCTGACAAATAGTGAATTTTTAATATTGACCACTTGTTATCATAAAACATTCTTCTGTAAAATTGTTATCATCATATGGAGGACTGTTCTATAAGTTTGAGCAGGTTAGCTGACATGATGCTGATCACAACACTGCAGTCTGCATACACCAGGACAAATTGAATTCAGCATCTTGTCAACTAATTGTGATTCTGAATGTTATTTGTACTGGCTTACATTTACCTCAGAGTCATTCTCAGCACGTAGCACAGTGTGTAACAGTACTTTTATTTCCTTCCATTGGAGTCTGCCTATCAACTGCTCATCTCCTGCCCATGTACCAACCATGAGTAAAAATGAGAAGGAGAACTGGCAAAGCTCTTGCCTGAGAGCCAGGACAGAGGGTGAAATGAAGCATATAGACAACAAGGAAGCCACTTCGGATTCCGACTACCACCAGCCACAGGCAAGATGTGGGAGAACCAGAAGGGTAACAACAAAGTCCACACCCCAAAAAAAAAATGAAAAGAGGGGAACAAAGGCAGAGAATGAACAGAAGCTTCTTCAGGACTGTGTCTGTTGTCAATG
This sequence comes from Terrapene triunguis, assembly GCF_002925995.2. Lineage (NCBI taxonomy): Eukaryota > Metazoa > Chordata > Testudines > Emydidae > Terrapene > Terrapene triunguis. Next base: position 475,790 of record NW_020664400.1, read on the forward strand.
CACCAGCATGAGGAGACAGGAGCAAGGGAGTATAGCTCCTCAGCCACAGAACCCAGAGAGAGAAGGCCAACTAGCGGGGCTTCGATTTATAAAAAAGAAAGAAAACACTCCACTGAAGTTTTTGTCAAAGGCTTCCCCACTCACCTTTTCCCTGCAGATTTCAGGGAGGGATACAATTTACCTGGACCAAACCATGAATTATGTATCACATCTTTTCATTCAAATTCCAACAAAGTTTGAATTAATGTATTTAAGATTATAAATAGACAAAAGATCCATCCATAAAATGTGTATCTGGATCTGGCTGCAGAGTCTGAACCCTGAACTCTGCACCAGATGTAGGGTTTTATCTCAGGCCTATTTCTAATTCTAAACAGAGAAAAGTACTAATATTACTTACCTTCTGCGTGAAAATCAGGACTTAACTGACTTTATAATAGTTGGGGAAATCATTACTTTAAAGATCATAGTTAAAAGTATGTCCTTACACCAGAAATCACTACTTACCAACTACTGACATTTCAGGAACACTAGCAGTATATATTTCTTCTGGAAATGTTGGTTCATTGTCATTAATGTCATGGATTTTTATGACAAACTCTGACTCAGGCTCCACTGGCCTCAGAGTTCTTCTGTTAATAGCCTGGGCACGAAGGGTGTAAAAGGCTTTCTCCTCCCTATCAATCCTCCGAGTGGCATGAATGTCACCTGTTTTCTCATCAATAATAAAAAGAGTACCAGCCCCATCTCCTGATAAAATGTACTTGAGAGACCCATCTCCCTTGTCCTGGTCAGAGTGAAGCTAGAGGAGAGAGAGAGAGAGAGAGAGAGAGAAAATATTTTTAAAAAGGGGGTCAGTTTTTTTAAGACATGAAGTCATTCTGCATGCAAAAAAACAAGATGAGGACTGAAAAAAACACTCATTTTCTATTTCATAGAATATCAGGGTTAGAAGGGACCTCAGGAGGTCATATAGTCCAACCCCCTGCACAAAGCAGGACCAATCCCCAGACAGATTTTTGCCCCAGATCCCTAAATGGCCCCCTCAAGGATTGAGCTCACAACCCTGGGTTTAGCAGGCCAATGCTCAAGCCATTGCAGTCATTATGCTGTATTAAAGCATTCACGTCTCCCTTACTTAACACAAAGAGTCATTTCACTAGACTGATGTGGCAGATTTTAGTTTTCCAGCAACACCTGTTCTCTGCTGTGAAACGTTTGTGCCACAAATCTTAAAGAAGAATTTTATGTTAATGTTGACCTTTTCTTTCCTTGAAGAGAGCCTATTAAAAATTCACAACCTGCTGTGTTAGTTGTAAATTGACTAAGCAGATAAAGGACATGGCAGGATACATGACAATTAAGGAAAACAGAACAACTGGTGGTGTGTCACACAATTTTTAATTTTTTTATTTCTTATTATTTATGTTTCCTTCTCCTAAACTGGAGTACATTTCAGTGTAACTCATTATCACTTTTATGCCCTTCAAATAGTTTAAATGGGTTAAACCAAAAAGCAACAGATTCATTAAGCAATCAGTATTGATTTAAATCAGATTATCTAGATATCTTTCTTTACTAATGACTTCTAACATTGGAAGAGCCCTAATGCAAAACGTTTTGCTATTTTTTACTGTACTGAAATGCAATTGGCTAAGCCAGAATGTTACACTCAACACCACCTCCCCGCTTCCTGTTACACAATTCCCTGCTATCTCATTGAGTCCGTTATGTCTGATTTGCAGAACTGAATAATTCAATTTATTTTCACCCTGAAATGTATATTTTAAATTTCGCAGATGTGTCATATCTGATAAAGGCCCCAATATTATTTTTTAAAGCATCTCTAATCTGCTTCTGATTTTGTGGCCACGATGTTGAGCATGGAATTTTTAAAAAAAAAAAAAAAAACAACCACCAACTCTTTAAGCCCATTTAGTGAGTTCAAGCAACCATTGGCAAAATTTATGATCATTGTAAACATGCAGTTACGTGCCTCACTAACTTATTTGTGCATTTAATGACACTGTACATAATAGTTAACAACAATAACATTAATTTATAGGTGCAAACAGTTGGACATCTAAACACTATAAAATGTGTCCACAATTATTTGCACCATCACATTTGTTGCAACATTTATTTACAGGCACAAAACTGTAGCAACAAAATCAAAGTTCACTTAAAAAAAAATGGTCAGGCCGCAAGAGTATTCGAATGATCCAAAAAGTTTCACACATGAAATAAAACTAGTGCAGCACTTTGGGCTTTTTAACTTAACTATAGTTAGGGAAAACAGCATAGCAATATTAAAGTAGCATTGACTACTTATAAGAATACCATCTTCAATCATATAAGCTAGGATAACAAAAATATGTTCATGCTTAGGGAATAAACTGATCACACACTTAGATCAGGTATAAATATTCTTTCATGGTATCCAGTTATTACATGTGTTTTCCTGGTGCACTATGTTGCTTTCATATTTTCCTCTAAAGAATCTATTTCAGGCCAATATCAGAGGCAAAATTCTAGACTAGATGGACCACTGGTCTGCTCTGATGTAGCAATCCTCAGGTGTCCGTGCAGAAACCAAATGAGTTCAATGGAGCAGAGGGATGAAGTAAAGGTCAGACGATTAATTACTCTTGCTGTGGTAAATTTGCAGAAGCTGAATTTTTCCCACACACTCATAATGAGCAGATCCTGGAGAAGGGAAGGAACTCATGCAGGATCTAGGATCAAAGCCATTATCAGCTTAGAAACTGAGAAACTTAGAAAATTGATTAAATGTTATTGAACTTTGATTAGAGCCATTTTCCCATTCTCTCTTGATTCACAATAACTAACAGTAAGCGTAAGCACAGAGCAAAGAATTACAGATTAAATTTTGCTTGAGCTAAAAATAAACAGTGTACACAAAACAAATGTTTGTCATACATCTCCCTTTTTCTACAAAAAAGGAAGACAGTCAGGGACAGCTGGCACCATCTAACAGGAAGAAAGCAAGGAAGGTAATTCTAAGGGAAGACTCTTCTATGTAAGCTCCAAGTCCTCTTCTTTCCCCCTCCAGTTTCTTTGCCCTTACAACTTGGAAGTCTCAACCTCTCCTCAGGCTCCTTCTCTTCCACCTCTTCCTTGCTTTCTAATTTTCTTCCCTGGTTTTCTCCTAGACCTACCCAAGGACGAAAAGAAAATCTCTCTGACAGTTCCTTCAGCTATGTGCTTCCGGGAGGGTGGGGGGGAGGGCAGAGTCATGATACACACTATCCCTGGTGCTCTATCATGGGAAGGGAGAAGAAGAGACTGAGATAAATTGAATTACCAAAGAGTAACTCTCGTTTTGAAGTAGTTTTTTGGCATGCAAACAAATGTGTCTGCAAACATCTGGGGTACATGGTCCCAACCATGCAGGAAGAAACACAAGATGCAAGGGATGTGGTTACATTAGGCCACAGCTTTATTAATGCACCTGGGAACTATCCAGCAATAACTTGTACAATACATGTCATCATTCCTTCCCAAAAAGTGCCCACCAATTTGAGAGATGCTGTCAGCTCTCCCTGATGAGACCCCACCACCCTCCTGTAATATGAGAGTTCTGGGGCTGGGGAAAAGGAGTTGTCTCCCTGCTGTACCAGATATAGGACCCAACCCCTTCCTTAGCTTCAGTAGGGCATGCCTTCCCCTATGTTATGGTGGCCCTGCCTGGGGTGCCCTCCTATGGCAGGCCATGGCACAAAAAGTGTGCCTACCTCAGTATCCCCTTTTCTTCTAGAGTCCCCAATAACTCCATACATGCTTCTACATGTAAATGGCCCTTTTGTGGGGTTAGTTTATTACAAAAGTCCCACAATCATAATTCAAAATTCCCCAGCACAGTTCAAATAGTACATTCACTCTTTCAAGTCCCTACAGTCCATCAATACACCAAATACAGCTCTGGCTTTTCTCACTGTGCCCCAGCTCCCCAATGCAGCTTTGACTTCTCTCACTGCACCTCATAACCGCCCCTTTAGCTGGGGCATTTCTCTGCCCTGTTTCCCTATAGTTCCAGCTCCTGCCCAGAGACATCAGTGAACTCACCCCTCCATCATCCCCCAGACTTCAGCCCTCCAGCTCAGAGAGCTAGCAGGCATCTCCCTCTGTTGCTCTGAGGCTTCATCCCTTTCTGGCTGTGGCTCGGTGTCCTGGGGAAGTTTGTAGGTGGAGCCCTCTCAAGTACCTCATGTTTTCATCAGCCTGGTCTGGTTTGCTGCTCACTAAGAAACTTTCCCTGCTCCCTCCTTCAAGGGCAGCCCCTTCCTGAAGCTCTCAGCCCAACTCTGCCTTTCTTCTGAGCTCTCTTGTTCTCTGAACTCTGGATTCCAAACTCTGTTGCCTTTGGACTGCCTGTCACTTATAACTCCCTGGGGCATCCCCACTCTCCCCATTACACCAAACTAGGGTGCAGCAGGACTGCAACAGGAGAAGCTGGCCCAATTTCATTTAAGGGGCCAGGTACCATGTTATACTTCCCTAAATGCACTTCCAATTCTGGTTTATCAGAAAACTGGACCGCCCTCTGGAACAAATACTTCCACTTGACAATTGCCACCTGCTAAGTTGTGACAACTTGAATGATACTTCCTGACCCTACCCCCATGAGATCCTGGAGCTGCTGTGGAGTAGGTAAAAAAAACTCACGCCTGCCCCAGCCAATCTGGCTATGAGCGAAAAATTCTCTCAGTCCCAAAAAGGTTAGTTGTACAAGTCCCCCAGCAAACCAAAAAACCTGGTTCTATGCTGATCCAATTAGAAAAAAGGGTTCTGACTGGAGTGTCAGGTGTACATATACCTTTCCTCTCCCCTAGGTGCTCAGGGGCCCAGTGTTGGCAGATAATTACAGTATTTACGCGACATATTTACTAGGGTGAATCCTAAAAAATTTCAAAAAAAAAAAAAAAAAAAAAAGTTTGGAACTTGGACTGTACCTATTTTTCATATTGCTAGACACTCTGGATAAAGCCAATACAGAATGGAGATAGACACATAGTTTCCCATTTCTTTATAGTAGGGCGGTTCATAATAGTCACAATAGTACTTTAAACTCTTTTGTTATGAATTTAAAATGGGACTCTGTTTCTCCAAAAGGATCACAAACCTATGCTCAGTTTCTAAGATTTGTCATATTTCAAATGGTCTCTCAGCTGCTACGTATATGCAAAAAGTACTTAATAAACTGCTGATGAAAATTTGGGAAAAGCCACAGCATTTAGTCAACAAAGAGTGTCTTCCTCTACAGCACCCAAATGCACCAGAAGTAGTTAAATAAAGGACTTTGAGGACACACCTATGAATGTTTTGGTGGTGGCTGGCTGCCCTACTGCAGAGCAGAATATTTAGAAAGAGGTTGAAGTTCCCACACTTAACATAAAGACTTCAGAAGAACTCCTGGGAGGACCTATCACCATGGTGTTACAGACACTGCAGGGGCAGTATGCTGGCACCCAATCCTACTCCAACACCAAGCACACGTTAGTGTAGGGTGCTCACTCTCCCCTTAAGCTTCATGGCCTGTAGGTCAATCTACAGGTGGCAATTAGAGGAGAAAAGCAGTAAAACACACAGACGTGAGATGAGGACGTAGACTGTATTCTAGCTCATTCTGTAAGCACTGCCACATGTCAAAAATGAAATAACTTCTGCAAGGTGCTACAGCCTTACTCTGTTGTGAGATCAAAAGCAGGTCCTCTGACACTGACTTCACATAGCATTGTTGCAAAGAAAAAAAAAGACCCCCCCCCCTCTTTTTAGTAAGATGGCCACCTATAATGCTAATATTAGAAATGTCCATTATAAATGATGTTTTGGGAAAAAAACCTCGAAATACTGAATTATTTTAATTAGTTCTATGACAATTTAAAAATATTGTCCCAAGTGAAATGTGATTTGTCTTTTCCAGACTAGCAGGGAAGTTGGAAAAAATAAGATGGTGAAGTTTTCCTGTATACTACTTTAAGTGTAAAACATTTCATATAGCTCTTTTGGCTAATGGGCATCTGTGTTTCATGACAGCCAAGCTGAGAAAGGAAGAGACATCTGTTTCACTTAGCAATTTTGTCTCACAAAACAATCAGCTGTGAAGATGTGGTTTTGTTTCTATATCCATACCTGATATTTTGCAAACCAATGAATTTCTTGTTTTACCTCTCACAGGAGCACTTTACTTTTCAGTGGTCACCACTGTATAATTTATCTTACTAGACAAAAATCAGAATATCTGCTGTATTTTTTTTTCAACAGGTCTGACTCACTGTACAGCAACTGCAATTACCATGTGTCACAGCTCTGTGCATTTAGTTATCAATGAGATTAAAATACTTTGTTTACCTGAAAATACATTCATTAGAGCACTATCACTTACTACTATAAGGCAGTAGTATTAAAATGAATGAAGTGTAATAAATAATGGACAATGTTTGGAAAGAGATGTATCAATAAGCCTATTAGGTGTATGGCTTTTATAGAAACATTATTAGCAGTGCAATAGAGAAAGATACACAACAGCTAGAAAATGTAATTGAGTTACATAAAATAGAGCTAACTCAGACTCAATCACCACCACCACCACCCCCCTTTCATGGAAAAGACAGATATGTAAAGATGATAGACTAATACGTCTCTAGAGCAATTTCCATTCAGTTATACCTCTAGAGTTCTGCAGTATCTTCATTGAAGTCCATAGAGTTACTTTAGATTTACACCAGTGTAGTTCTAATTCGAAAAGTGACTTGAAAATTACACTGGAGGTTTTCATCTTTATTGCCTTTCAATGATTCCAGAATCAAATCTGCTCACTCTATAAGTAAAAAGATTTTTCTTCCTTAATTCCCAGCCCTCCAAGCTCCACATGGAATCTGAAAGTTGGGTTCTTTCTGTAGTACTAACAGAAGTAAAAAAATTGAAATCTACTTCCATCAGAAAAGCCAGAAGATACTACTCTGAACAACATAAGGAGCAGATCGACTGAGTAAGAAGGTGCCATTTTCACATGCAAGAAAATGTGGAATACTGGAATAGCTAATAATAATGGCAAGTATTCTGTTGTAAGGATTAATACAATTTGTTTCTATTCAAATTACAGATTCCAAGGTCGTTATCTGAATTTTATTTAATGTAAAATTCAGAGTATCAAAATACAAATAATAAGAATGTATGTAGTCACTTTTCAGATTAGAACAGTACTACAAGTAAAATCTATCAACTGAATTCTTACATTAAACTTCAATTCATTTCAAGCCCATTTTCATCTTGTTTTACTGCCCAGTAATATATAAGAAACTCCCCTGTATAAAACTAATCTTCACTTTTTTCCTCAGCAGTTTTCACCAAATAATACAGACTATTCAGTTCTACCTTCCCAAATGCATTTTTACTTCCTATAACTTGCAATAATATCTCTGTACAGTGTATATCTTCAGTAGCATGTACACCAACATAAAAACCTAGATATGAAATTCAGATCTAGAAAATGTCCTGAATTTTCTACAGTTTTGAACAGTAGTTTCAGATGGAATGTTTAACTCCATCTTTATTTGTTAGCTTCTTTCTATTTAATTATATTGGCTATATGAATTAAATCATATATTGGAGGAAGTGTTCTCACCTATCCTGTAATTCTTTGCCCTAAACACTGATATTCCGATATAAAAAAGGAGCATCAAACCTTTTATTTTTTCATTCATCTCTTTTCTGAACACTCTGTAGTATAGTAGTACTCTCCTTGCAATTACCTCCTACAGGAAGGCTTACTTATAAAATACAAAAGCAGACCCTAATTCTAATAACTATGGTATTGAAGAACAGTTATTTCCCCTAACTCTCAAAACATAAGGTATTAAAACTTGTCAGTTAATTTCCCTTTGTACCAGCCTAGAAGACAAGATCTACAACAGATGTGGCAAAACCATTTCTCCTTTCCCTTTTCTCTTTTTAGAGTATCTATCCTGAACAATCTTTTCCCTAAGTGCTGAGTTTTAAGTGAAGCAGCTTGGTGCCAAATCTCATTCACTTATTTCGACTTATTCTGAAGGTAGTTTTTAAAGTAACTCTCTTGTCTGATGAAGGATTTTGCACTGTGTTTCAATGAGATACTTACAGTCTCACTCTTAATCTACTGAAATCTCACTCATTTATGTTGTCACAGCTTGCAAGTCCTGTGCTATTGCATGTTATTTAAAAGGGGTGAGAAACGGAGAGGAAAAATGCATATTTTGTGGGACTGGGGAAGATGAAGAGAGAACAAAGTTAAAAGAAAGTACAGCAACTGCATATTGGCTGGGAGCTAAGAAAAGCTTTGAAATACTCTTACTTGTTCAGAACAGACAAACACAAATACTCCACTCTGCACTGCACAGCCAAGGTTAGATTAGTTGATTTCAGTTTGGATTCATTAGCCTCACTGTGCCAAATTTACCTCTGGTGTAAACCCACTCAAGTTATTTGGGAGAGAGGGGAGAAAAATTGAACAAATCCCATAAGACTCTGTAAACCCATTGTTAACTACTGCTCTCCAGCATGACATCTGTTGCTGGCTGATGACTCCTTGCTGTTGTAGGCTTCGAACTTCATAGGAGCAACAGAGGCTTCATCATGAGTGTGTTAAATCAGTGCCACCCTGGCTATGCCCCTCCCCAGGTCAAGCCCATCTAGCAGAGGGGGAAGTTGCAGCTGCCTTGTGCTGCCACATCTACTCTGGCAGAGGCATTCTCATTCTGGCAGAGCCAGTGGGACCTAGAGATTAATTTGATACCATGCACCAATGATAGTTGAGAGTTATCAGGCCACTGTTTAATTTTCCTTCCATTGTTTAGTGCAAAAAGTAAAATATTACGGTAAGTTCTCCTTTTAAAACAGCACAAGATCAGAAGTAGATTAGTGCAGAATATGTACATAACCTGTACCTGATAATGGTTCAAGCCAATAGGAAAGGAGACACTGTGAGGTTTTCCTCGTGGAGTTTCTCCCACATTATTCTGGCAGGGTAGCTGTGTTTGCCATGGACTGAGCTGTAGGGCTGACCCACAAACCCTGCTGATCTATAAGAGGCAAGAACCATCCACATAATGACTTGGTCTCCTCATTGACTCTGAAGCCCAGTTTCCCCTTCCCACTCCCTAGAAGGTAGGACCAACCCCAGCCATGATCAGGGCTACTGCACAACCTCTTAGGATAGGTCTACACTTACCCGGTAGTTCGGTGGCAAGCAAATCGAACTTCTGGGTTTGACTTATCGCGTCTTGTCTGGACGTGATAAGTCGAACCCGGAAGTGCTCGCCGTCGACTGCGGTACTCCAGCTCGACGAGAGGAGTACGCGAAGTCGACGGGGGAGCCTGCCTGCCGCGTCTGGACGGAGGTAAGTTCGAACTAAGGTACTTCAAACTTCAGCTACGTTATTCACGTAGCTGAAGTTGCGTACCTTAGTTCGACTTGGGGGGTTAGTGTAGACCTGCCCTTAAACAGGCTTCCCGTGGCAGAGGGGTTTCGATGATAAACGTAAAGCAATCTCAAGCTAGATCAACTCTCTTAGGTGTTCTTCACATAGCTATTGGGCAAGGTGATGTACATCCTTTGGCCCGACCCCTACCCAACTTGGGACTGTCCACTGCCTTTCTCTTCCCTCTTTAAGGATCTCAGCACACTGTGTGGGATCTCATGGGAGGGTTGTGGAGGGGAGAAGATGCTACTTATGACTAGGATTTTACATTTCCTTATACTCATTATTGCATAGTTTATATGTTTCAACATTGGAATGTTTCTTTTTGCTGGCATGTTAGTTTCTGGAGCTGCAAACCCTTATAGAGTATAATTGAAAGTTGTCCACTTATGCATTTTGAAAAGAGTTGACCAGGTTTCAAGAGCATACCCCCACTCAGCCAAGTATTCAGCAACAATCTACATAAATTAGTCTAAGGTGAATTAGAAAGCTTAATGTGCTGAAACCCAAAGCAGCCCTTTCTTTCACTGCACTGGAAACTCCATAAACACAGGAAAGAAAAAAATATTAATCTACACAGGCTTTTCAGTAAGGACAACAATCAAAGAGGTAATTAAGCAACAGTTTGAGGAAACCTTCGTGCCAACAATAAGCAACATGTTTTTTATTAGATAGCTTAAATATGACTTTATAAAGGAGCTTAGGTATTAACCAAATAACCATTAAAACAGCATTAGCCTTCGTACATCTTATTACACAATTTGCATTATGTATAAACATCATTAAGTCCTTTTCTTTTTAAATGAATGCAAAACTTCATTAACATCAATGCTTCTTAGCTCTTTTGGCTATTGCTGGAGGCTCAAAGAAAACATGGTTTTCTTTGTTTCCAAATAGAATCACTGTAAAATGTAAATTGTTAAGGGCTGGGCAAAACATTTACCTCTCAATCTTAAGTCAATGTTGTGTTCATGAATGTTCTGGAAACCAATTATAGTGGCACAGCAGCACCAGCTGTGCCAACACATACCAGACTTCCTATACCCCACAACCCTGTCAGTGCAACCCAACCCATGTGCAAACCCTGTACTGATCCACCAATTGATTTAGACTATGACTGCGTTAGGGCAGGGACTCTTTGTTATTATACTGGCATGGGTACATTCTTGGGGCAGCTGTCCTATGCCATTGCTCACCACTGCCCATGATACCAAGGCTACCCTCTTATTTGTAGTGCATTAGCTTTCATTGAGCTAATGTGAATATGTCTACTCAAGCTAGGTGGTGGGGCTAGGAGGAGAGGGATGGCGAGAGGTCTTCCAGCTGTAGAAGGGGCAGAAAATGAAGATTTGTGATCAGTAAGCCTTGGGTGGGTTGTTTGAGAAAATCTGTATTTTACTGGTCCCTCAGGGGTTTGGAAGGGACTGGGAGGAGAAAGAAGTGGCAACTTCCTGATTTTAGCACAGTTTAATGTGGTGTTTCCAAAGACACACAGCCCAGAGGTTTGGAACTGACAATGCAGGTACCTTGACTGCTGAGGGAAAAGAAATATGTGTGGTTGCCGACATATGGATGCTGGGGATTCTTGGATCATGAAGTTGCAGAAGCTGGTGAGAGAGCAAGGATTACATCATGACATGGACATTGCTGAGTACCGGCTGATTTGGATGGAGAGAGGTTGCCTGCCTTAGCATCATAATTTGCCTACTCTTCAGTATCTAACTGGTGAGCTAAGAAGTTGTGATCTTCCGGACACTGAGGTGATTCACTTGGGTGGAAGTGATCATAGTTTCATTCCTGGTGTACATTTTATAAAATCTATCAGATTAGATCTGGATTTGTATCCAGAAGCTGTGATAGTTGTCTCTGATTTGGCTGAGCATCTGAATAATCTCTATAGCAATAATATGAAAACTATTAATAAGCTATTAATAAGGTCTGTAACCTGCTTGTATTATCTCTCAGGGAGAGACACTGCCTGATTCAAATCCTGTCTAGTTTATAGAACTCAGATTGTGATTTTACTTTTATTTCTTAGGTAACCAACGTTGACCTGTACACTTATTACTTATAATCACTTAAAATCTATCTTTCTGTAATTAAAAAATCTGTTTTATATTTTACCTAAAACAGTGCATTTTGGTTGAAGTGCTTGGGAAATTTACTCAGGTTGCAAGGGCTGGTGCATGTCCACTTTCCTTTGTAGAAGTGGTGGACTGGGTAATAAACTTACACTGGTCAGTTCTGACCAGGGGAAGATGGTACAGCTCTGGGGTCCTAGGCTGGGGAGCTGTGGGGGAATTGGCTGGAGCCTCTTTATTGTTACTTCATGAGTGGCTGGCAAAAGCATTCATATAACTCAGTTGGATGTGTCCCTGTTTGTGGATATCTGGAGAGGTTTACAGCTTGTCACAATATCACAGTGTGAGAGGGAGCTCAGGTTGGTAAGACAGAGGGCTCAGTGGTACCCCAGTTCCAGGCTGCACCCCAGGGAACCCATCACATTAACTAAAATGGTTTACATTAAATCCTTACTTATTAATATAGCATCTTTTAAAACAATTCTTAAGAGGGTAAGATACTGAAATAGCTGTTCTTTCACCTTAATGATATAAATACGGACTTGATTCACATTCAGGATACCAAAGAGGCTATTTTATTCCCAGACTACTTTTCAAATGAAACATCACAGGATGACTAAAATTAGAAACGCCCATCTTAGTCTTCTTATGATTTAGAAGTTGTACCCCACAGTATTTTCTTCAAAATGCTAGTTGCTGCCCTTGGTCATTTATGCCATACACTGCATCATTAACTGAAAAGTATATCCAAATTGTGCAAATCACAGTAACTGGCTCCACACTCTCACCAAAGCCTTCCACAAAGCATCTATGCCATTTTGGGGGCGGGATGAATTTTCTTGAAGCACACTGCATCACACAGTTCTCTTGCTCTTTCTATAATGGAATATATTATATTCACTCTATTGTGTTAAAAACAAAAACAACCCGCCCCCCCCCCCACCCTCACACACAAAAAACCCGCCTGAATTCTTGCACTCCTTGCTCAGCTTAGGTTGGTGACCTTGGCTTGCTGTTTTTGACATTCACTCAAAAAGCCTCCATTTGGTTTGCTTTTGCCTTCAGAACTATATATACCTAACTTCATGCCCCCTCTTAATCTCCTCTTTTCCAAACATAGGTCTAGTTTCTCAAACCCTTTTGAATAACTGAAATCCTTGAGTCCCTGTATCATTCTGTTTGCCCTTTTCACTTCTGTATTCTTTTTATAATGTGACCAAAATTGAGCACACTATTCTAAACATAGCCTCTCTAAACTACTATCTCTCATTTTCTCCAATTTATATAAAGCCACTTGAGTTTTTTCCTTAAGGCCGCTGCCAAGCCTTATTCCTAAAGTTTAAGGACCATTAATCAATAATCATCCTTCTTATTTTCAACTAAATGGCACTGCAACTCTTTCTCTCTTAGTCTTTGTTTCCCACCTCCATTCCCACTTACTTTGTTTTCCAACTGTAGTGTAATTTTCCCTCTTCAGTTATACTTACTGACATTTCTATGGCTTTCATTACCTGTAGTATCCTTGCTTACGGATCATGGTTGGTGTCATGTAGTTGGTAGCATGGTAGGTATACCACAAGCCTTGAGGAGAGTGTAAATGGCACTTCTGGCCCTATTAGTTTTAGTACCCAGTGCATTCCAGGAAATATTCATCTATGAAAAAAATTCACCATTTGGGTTGGCAGAAAGGAAAGACTGAAAATGCATATTCCTGGGGGGAATTCTGTGCCACTGCTCATGCACAGAATTCATGTCCTTTGCAGATTTCCCCCCCCTCACAGAATAATACATTCTGTTGGAGAGGTGCTCAAATTATACCTTTTTCCCACCAGGGGCTGCTGTGGCACCAGAAGAGAAGGCAGCTGGAACAGGGCCAGAGCAGCCAGCCATGGAGACAGAGGGGGAGAGGCTACATTCTCACGGTGCCCTGCTTGTGGAGCCAGGTGAGGAGGCCTGGGATATAGAATCATAGAACTGGAAGGGACCTCGAGAGGTCATTTAGACCAGTCCCCTGCACTCAAGGTAGGGCTAAGTATTATCTAGACCAAGGGTCGGCAACCTCTGGCATGCGGCTCGCCAGGGTAAACACCCTGGCAGGCCAGGCCAGTTTTTTTACCTGCCGCATCGGCAGGTAAACAAAATGGCCCAGCCCGCCAGGGTGCTTACCGCGTGCCAGAGGTTGCCGACCCCTGATCTAGACCATCCCTAAGAGGTGTTTGTCGAACCTGCTCTTAAAAATCCCCAATGATGGAGATTCCACAACCTTCCTAGGCAACTTATTCCAGTGCTTAACCCGTCTGACAGTTAGGAAGATTTTCCTAATGTTCAACCTTGCTGTAATTTAAGCCCATTGCTTCTTGTCCTATCCTCAGAGGTTAAGAAGAACAATTTTTCTCCCTCCTCCTTCTAACAACCTTTTATGTACTTTAAAACTGTTATGTCCCCTCTCAGACTAAACAAACCCATTTTTTTTTTCAATCTTCCCTCATAGGTAATGTTTTCTAGACCTTTAATCATTTTTGTTTCTCTTCTTTGGACTTTCGCCAATTTGTCCACATACTTGTCTAAATACTTCCTGAAATGTGGCACCCAGAACTCGACACAATACTCCAGTTGAGGCCTAATCAGCGCGGAGTAGAATGGAAGAATTACTTCTTGCGTCTTGCTTACAATGCTCCTGCTAATAGATTCCAGAATGATGTTTGCTTTTTTGCAACAGTGTTACACTGTTGACTCATATTTAGCTTGTGATCCACTATGACTTCCAAATCCCTTTCACAGTACTCCTTCTTAGGCAATCATTTCCCATTTTGTATGTGTGCAACTGATTTTTCCTTCCTAAGTGGAGTACTTTGCATTTGTCCTTACTGAATTTCATCCTATTTACATCAGACCATTTCTCCAGTTTGTCCAGATCATTTTGAATTTTAATCCTATCCTCCAAAGCACTTGCAACCTGTCCCAGATTGGTATCATCCGCAAACTTTATAAGTCTACTCTCTATGACATTACCTACATCATTGATGAATAGGGTGACCAGATGAGAGGAAGAAAATATCGGGAAACCGGGGGGGGAGGGGGTGTCCGCCGGCAGAGCAAAAAAAAAAAAAAGCCAAGTGCTGCCGGCGGACCAAAGAAAACAACAACAAAAAACTGCTGGGGGAGCGAAATATCGGGACAAATTGCATCCCAACCAGAGATCGGTCGGGACGCGTGACAAACGCCTAAAAATCGGGACAGTCCCGATTTTATTGGGACGTCTGGTCACCCTATTGATGAAGATATTGAACAGAACCGGACCCAGAACTGATCAATGCGGGATCCCACTTGTTATGCCCTTCCAGCTTGACTGTGAATGACTGATAACTAATGGGAATGGTTTTCCAACCAGTTATGCACCGACTTCATAGTAGCTCCATCTAGGTTGTATTTCTCTAGTTTGTTTATGAGAAGGTCATGTGAGAAAGTATTAAAAGCCTTACTAAAGTCAAGATATACTACATCTACCACTTCCCCCCAATCCACAAGGCTTGTTACCCTGTCAAAGAAAGCTATCAGGTTGGTTTGACATGATTTGTTCTTGACAAATCCATGCTGACTCTTACTTATCACCTCATTATCTTCTAGGTGTTTGCAAATTGATTTCTTAATTATTTGCTCCATTATCTTTCCGGGTACAGAAGTTAAACTGACTGGTCTGTAATTCACGGGGTTGTCCTTTTTCCCCTTTTTATAGATGGGTACTATATTTGCCCTTTTCCAGTTTTCTAGAATGTCTCCCTTCTTCCATGACTTTTCAAAGATAATTGCTAATGGCTCAGTCAATCAGCTCCTTGAGTATTCTAGGATGCATTTAATCAGGCCCTGGTGATTTGAAGACATCTAAATTGTCTAAGTAATTTTTGACTTGTTCTTTCCTACCTCATTTTCACTGGTATTCACTATGTTAGATGTCCAATCACCACCAACCTTCTTGGTGAAAACCAAAACAAAGAAGTCATTAAGCACCTCTGCCATTTCCACATTTTCTTTTATTGTCTTTCCCCCCTCATTGAGTAACGGGCCTACTCTGTCCTTGGTCTTCCTCTTGCTTCTAATGTATTGGGGGAGACGGACAGCGTGGATCACATGGGGTTGCTGGGGAGTCACATTGATTGGGGTTCAGAAGGGCTAGTGGGAGTGACAAATTGGGGAGTGGACACAAGAACTAGTGGGATGACAGCACTGAGTGAGGGGCTGAATGGGAGCATGGGTACAGGGCCACGTGGGGATGGAGGGAGAAGGAGTGGCTGAATGGAGTTGTAGGGACACATAGGGATGGGGCAGACTAGGGGTCAACCAGGGTCTGCATGGGGGAGAATCTTCAACTCCCTAAAAATCTCTCCTCCTCTAAGCCCCCCGCCCCCGCATTCTATACTTCTCCCACCAACATTCAACAACACTCCAAGTTCACTTCCAGGCTCCTGCCCAGCAATTTCTTCCCTCTCCCGCAGCTCCTCCATTATCCCTGACTCCCCCAAGCCTTTTTCACTGCTTCTGAGGGGTGCAGGAAATACATTTCTTAATTGTATTTTAAATGAATTATTACTCAGAGTTTGGTATTAATATGCCTAGTAAGGAATTTATTCATCAAAAAACATTTCCTGAATCTTTTTTGTTGTCTGTATTGTTACAGACATACTTGCTGACACGTATTTTGAAATAAATTACCAAAATAATTGAAACTGGTGTGATTATATTGTGTTATTTTGACAAATAAGATATACAGAATTTTAAAATATCGTGCACAGAATTTTGAAGTTTGTAGCTCAGAATTCCCCCAGGCGTAATCATTCCTGAAACCCCCTCCAATTTTTCTCAAATCGCAACTCCACATTTAACCCCCTGCATCCCTCCAACTCTGCATTCCTTAGTGGCCCTCTCACCATTATTCCTTAATTTGCCTATAGTCTGCTAGCATTAATATTACTTCTGATCCACTGGTCTCTATTAGGATGCACCCATCAGGGACTGACTTAAAAGGATATTAAGAGCATTTGTCTAATTGCTCCTCAATTAAGCTATTCACTTGTCTGGCTCCTTATCCTTCCAGGATGACCCAAAATACTCTCCTGGGCTCTAAGGGTCACTCCAACATATAGGGGGCACATAAAGAGGACATGGCAATCTTATTACATCATCATACAACTTAATTACCTTACTGTTCAATATTTCTTCTAAATAATAGATATTTACAGAGAACAAAACATCTTCTAGTACTGATCTGTGTGACAAACAAAACAATTAGGGGGCTGGAGCACATGACTTATGAAGAGAACTGAGGGAACTGGGATTATTTAGTCTGCCGAAGAGAAGAATGAAGGGGGATGTGATAGCTGCTTTCAACTACCTGAAAGGGGGTTCCAAAGAGGATGGATCGAGACTGTTCTCAGTGGTACCAGATGACAGAAAAAGGAGTAATGGTCTCAAGTTACAGTGGGGGAGATTTAGGTTGGATATTAGGAAAAACTTTTTCATTAGGAGAGTGGTGAAGCACTGGAATGGGTTACCTAGGGAGGTGGTGGAATCTCCTTCCTTAGAGGTTTTTAAGGTCAGGCTTGTAAAAGCCCTGGCTGGGATGATTTAGTTGGGGATTGGTCCTGCTTTGAGCAGGGGATTGGACTAGATAACCTCCTGAGGTCCCTTCCAACCCTGATACTCTATGATTCTATGACATTCCACCATTCAAACTATATCTTCCCTAAATGCTTTCCCTCTGTATTAATATCCAGCCATATCCATTTAGCCACTCATGCAGGTCAATACTGATAACATATTTACTTACACTAAATTAGAGATTCATTTTTTTCTGGCACTTTATAAAATGCTTTACTAAATTTGAAGTAAATGGCATCCACCTTTACGTCATCAGCTTTTTTTATTAGCTTCCTCAAAAGTGATAAAAATATGTCATGATTGTATTTTCTTAGATTCATACTATATTTGGGTAAATTATATTTACATAAATTATAACTCCCTAGATGTTCTCTCTTTCTCTCTCTTTTTTTTCTTTTTTTTTAAACTACTGGTTTACTTTGATGTCTTCTGCTCAATTTCCTTCAATGCTCATCTCATTCTGTCAGAATATGCTTTTGTGAAATTCAACATCGTTGTTTATCTCCTTTCTGTTATCATTTTAACCTTTATTATTAACCTAACTAGATTACAACCATGATTGCTTAGGCAATAACAACAGTGCTTAGCCTTTATATTCTTCCTGATACAGTATTTTCAAAGCTCTGTATACATTTTATTACTCTCAACACCTTTGTGAGTTTGATGAGTATTGTGATTGTCAATTTACATGTGGAGTAAGTAAGGCACAAAGAAGTGATTTGATTTGATCAACCTCTCACAGCAAGTCAATATGTATTCTTCACCTTCCTGAAATGTTTTTAATGCACTCAGCATAAGCACCCAAATTTCCTGAAGCACACACTCATGTATGTATGGAAACACATAAACCTCAAAATACACATGGCACAAACAATTACATCAGGATTGCATTTGCCTCAGAAGAAAACATGCAAACGTGCATGCATACATTGGAACATTTGGTGACTAATGTGCAAGAAAGAAGGCCCTGCACTGTTTCATGTCTGCATATTTCTTACTTAGATTATTCCTTCTATTCAATGTCTCCGGTACGGTATTACATATCATTAACCTATTCTAAGCAATAAAAGCCTTTTAGAAAAAAAAACAATAAAAGCATTTTCATAACATAGAATAGTTCCGAAATACAAAAGGGGAGGGTCTATTTTCCTCCACAGTTGTTTCTGGCAGAGAAGAATAACGTCTTGTTGCATGACCACGTATTCCAAATGGGAACCCTGCCCATTTTTTCTAAAATACCATACTTGCATACCAGTAATTTTACTATAAAACAAATCTTGCATCCATTACCTAGTTCTTACTCAGACAGGACAACCCATTGGTTTCCAGATCTATTGGTTTCTAGTTCCAGCTTGTCCCCATTTGTATGGGCAGCCCGCAGGGCTGGGTGCACTGTGGAAGCACTATGCCTACCTCTCAGCGTGTATTGATTTAAATCAAAGTGATTTACATTACTTATTTTAATTATGATTTAAATCAGCAAGCAGGAAACCTTGATCTAAATAATCGATTTTAAATGTGTTTTGCATTTGAACTTTTTATTTTCCTAAAGAAAGGATGATTCTCACTAGTTGGTAACCATTAAAACATGTTACCAAGTATCAGAGGGGTAGCCATGTAGGTCTGTATCCACAAAAACAACAACTAGGAGTCCGGTGGACTCCTTGTTGTTGTTGTTTTTTAAACATGTTGATTTGCAAATATAGCCCTTATACTAAATTTGAAGCTTCTTTTTGCTAGCCAGGAAGCTACTGCGTAAGTATATACTTTTATTTAAGCAATTATATAGTTTAGTTTAAATGTATTAAGATTTAATTTTTTTATGTTAGAAAATGGTGAATGATGCATTCTGATTATGTGGTGTCAACCTCTATTTGGATGGAAATCAATTGAAAAGACACCAAAATAGCATTTTTATTAGTAGTATGATTATTAATTAAAATTACCTTAAATGTGCTGGATCCATAGAAAAAGTTTATCAAAACGTATTACATTTAAAACTGTTTTATTAAACAAAGGAAGTAATATCTGTAGTTAGTGAATTGAACTGATTGTTTCTGGTCACCATGTCCTTCAAAATTTCAGAACTAGTAGACCTCATCCTCTTACATCTAACTTTTTATTCAGTTTGGAAGAGGAAAAGAAGCTTTTCAGCATTTTCATCTCTCAGTTGGTTTCTTAACTTGAAATGAACTAATCATTGAACTGAGCTAGCTGAATAAATTGAAATGAAGAAAATATTCTCTTTGTACCTGCAGAAGAGATTACTGCTGTCAAAAGTTGGTTCAGTACTTTGGTTCCAGCTTTGGTGCTTGCCCCGTGACCTCCACCAGTTCAGTGGTTTGACTTGCTTTAAAACTTGACAGCAAACATGTATTGCTTAATATTATTTTTTATTTATTTAAAGGATTTTAATAGATTATAATAAATTTAGGCCTTAATATAAATTGTCAATTTCAAATTTCATTTTAAATGTGTATTTTTTTTTAAATGAACCCGTATTTAAACAGCAACAAAAATCATTGTTTTGTATCCTCCCCACTAGCCCCTGGTGTACAAAGATGGGAGTGACTGGTATAATTCTCTAGTTGCTTTCTATGACCGATGTGAGGAGCAACAATGATGAGCTCTATATCCAGCCAACACTGCTAGCCGTGAAGTCTCAGTAGTTTGGAGCTTTTGACAGAAAATTGTTTAAAGTAGGGCAACGATTGTCCAACTGTGGGTTGCGACCCCATTTTAATGGAGTCACCAGGGCTGTCTTAGACTTGCTTGGGCCCAGGGCCAAAGCCAAAAGCCGAGCCCCACCACCCAGGGCTGAAATCCGAGCCCCACTGCCCAGGGCCAAAGCTGAAGCCCAAGGACTTCAGCCCTGGGTGACAGGGCTCAGGCTATAGGCCCTCTGCCTGGGGCTGAAGTCCTTGGGGTGGTGGGGCTCAGGCTTTGACTTTGGCCCTGCCACCCAGGGGAGTGTGTCTCAGGCAGACTCAGGCTTCGGTCCCCCCTCCTGGGGTCATGTAGTAATATTTTTTGTCAGAAAGAGGCCATGGTGCAATGAAGTTTGAGAACCCCTGAAGTAGAAAAAACAGTCACTGGGAAAAAGGCTGGCTCAGAAGTCACAGAAAATAATTGTAAAGAAAGGACAATATCATGCCCCCAAGAGCCACATAAGGTGGTGACCCTGTGCATGCATTAGCCACTGCCACAATACCACTATGACTTTCCGTCGAAGGGGGAATCCATGTGATAGAAAAGTTCAGGGAAAGAGTTGGGCTGGGGACAAGGAGTGGAAACCCTTGCATTGGGTAGGGCAAGGCTAACAGACACATAATTGACTCCTCTGGCCCTATGGAGATGACCCAAGCAAAGGTAATAGGAGTCTGGTTCCATACTGCCTTTCCAAGAGAGTCTTTTCTATGAAGCAAAACCTTTTGAGGGTGAGTCTTGGTCATGCGGCTGCACTGGCAGAGTGGGGGAGTCGGCTGCCGAAGTATAAGCTCATGCAGCATATAGATGCCTCTGACCTTCTGTTGATCTTCTGCCTTTGGAGTATAGGGGCAAGAGGTGAGGAGAGGGGATCAGCAGGATTTGTGGGTGGGGCCTGCAGCCTGTTTCTTTTCCATTCTCATCTCTTCTCTCTTCCAGCATTTTCTGAATTTTCCAAAAATTCCAGGCTTAATCCTGGAAACAGCTGAGCTCCCTGAAGTCAATGGTAGCTGTAGGTAGCACAGTACCTGCAAGATTTGCTCATCAGCATGCAAGTTCAAGCGATTAGTCTCTTGGCCATGAAAGGTCTCACTCCCATTCTCTCAGATGGATGTCATTCTCAAACATGAAGTACACAGAAGCTGGTTTGAGGCTGCATATTTAAAACTGCCAAAGGGCAAAACAGGGAGTAGATGATGCACACAATGCTCTGCACAGAGGAGCAATTCCTCCTTTAACCTCCTAAAAAATGAGCCATGAAAACAATCAAGAATGGGAACATACTCTAAGGTGAGACACATGAACCAACAGCAACGTTAGTGGGGAACAGGGATGGGTGGGCTGTTGTGTGTGTTTATTCAGAAGATCAATGTTCCTCTGTCCAATCAGGACAACAAATAATTTGAATCTAAATTATATATTGCCTCAAAAAACACAAGGGCACTGTTTAATGCAGAATTTTATGTTTAAACATTGTTTATCAGCTGCACAGACAAAAATCCAGATATAAAAATAAGACAAGACTTCCAGCAGAGACACATTTTTAAAAGATAAACAATCATTTTCTAACTTTTTAGACACATCCCCCTCCTGGGTATTTTATTGTAAGTGACTGATTTTCACTTACCAACACCCTCCACTCCTCATTGTTATCTGTGTATATAGGATTTTTAAAAGGTCATCTGCATTTGATAAAAGAAATACCCCTAAAGTGCCAGACTTTAAATTGCTGTTGAAACTGCAGGGTTTTCAGCTATTTATACATTTATAACTTCAAACAAGGTATATGTCAAACATTTCTGAAGCTTCCTTTTTTATTATGCTTTTAATTCCTGGAGTGAATGACTGTATTGTGATGAAGTGGACTCTGCTTTTCCATAGCTACAGCTATGAATACATATCATCTCAGTTTAATCAGTTTTTTACTTTTTAGAAAATCCTTTTGTGATAGGCAGACATCACTTTAAAAGAAAGAAAGAAAAATATTTCCTAAGACACTAGTTTAAAGTATGAATATTGTTTTACATAGACTTCTTTCTTTCCTAAAGGAAAGAAAAGCCAGCCTATAGAAGCACATTATCGTTTAAAAATCCTTGGTTGGAAACCACCCAACAGGATTGCAAGCCCCCAGCATGATGGTAGCTAAGTACATTTCACTGATGATTAATTCTCTTGTATGTCTGGTGGAAGGGTGCCCACTATCTACACAGTCTTCACTCTAAATCTCCCTGCCAGCTGATCAATGGAATTACATTTTTGTGCTGGCACTAGACTGAACTGATTGTCTCATTTAGAAATGAGATGCTGCAATGCCAGATCAATGCTACTGGTCGGTTATGAAGGAAAATTTTAGAATGTTTTAGAATAGTTTTCTTATAGGGATGAAAGAGGCAAATGGCAGAAACCCTAGAGTAACAGTTAGTGTGACTATGTCAACTTCTCTATTTCATTATCAGTTAATTTACTAACATAGTAAACAACCTACTGAATATAGAATTGTCTATGTAATTAACATCTCTACCACTGCAAACATGCCTTCTCAGTTCAACTAAAACCATCTATCATTTATACTGTGCTCATCACCATAGTATGAGTGTCCCCAAGATCTTGCTTTCTCAGACTCATTCTGCCTATAGTTTGGAATTTCAGGATCTGATCCTGTAAGGTGCTCAGAATCTGTTGCTTGCTTTCTTTAAAACAAACAAACAATGGCTTGCACTCCAAGCGCATATATAGTATGAAAAACATGCAAAATTTAAAGGCAAGATCAGTTAAAATAAACTCTGCTGCACCTACCCATCAAAACTAACAATTCCCTATTTAATCCACTTACACTTCCTTCATGGCCTGGATCAATATTAAAAGCTTATGGCACCCTACATGATTGATAGATTCAGATTCAGGAAGCCTGCCAAACAATTAGTGGGGCCATTGTGTGATCGAAGTACTAAAGGAGAACTCAAAGAAGACAAGGCCATTGCGGAGAAGTTAAATGAATTATTTGCATCGGGCTTCATTGCTGAAGATCTGAGGGAGATTCCCACACCTGAGCCATTCTTTTTAGGTGACAAATCCGAGGAACTGTCCTAGATTGAAGTGACAGTAGAACAGTTTTTGGAACAAATTGATAAACTAAACAGTAATAAGTCACCAGGACCAGATGGTATTCACCCAAGGGATCTGAAGGAACTCAAATATAAAATTGCAGAACTACTCACTGTGGTGTGTAACCTATTGCTTAAATCAGCCTCTGTACCAGATAACTGGAGGATAGCTAAACTAACGCAGCTTTTTTAAAAAAGGCTCCAGAGGTGATCTTGGAAACTACAGGCTGGTAAGCCTAACTTCAGTATCACACACATTGGTTGAAACTACAGTAAATAACAGAATTATTAGACACAGATGAATATGATATGTTGGGGAAGAGTCAATATATTAGAATTGTTTGGGGGATCAACAGACAGGGTGACCCAGTCAATACAGTGTGCTTGGACTTTCAGAAAGCCTTTGGACAAAGTCACTCACCAAAGGCTCTTAAGCAAAGTAAGTAATCATGGGATAAGACGAAAGGCCCTCTCATGGTTAAAATACAACAAACAAAAGGTAGCATAAACAGTCAGTTTTCACAGTGGAGAAAGATAAATAGTGGGGTTCCCCAAGAATCTGTACTTGGTTCAGTGCTATTCAAGTATTGATAAATAATCTGAAAAAGGGGGTAAATGGTGAGGTGGCAAAGTTTGTAGATGATACAAAATTACTCAAGACAGTTAAGTTCAAAGCTGACTGTGAAGAGTTACAAAGGGATCTCACAAAACTGGGTGACTGCGTAAGAAAATAGCAAATGAAATTAAATGTTGATAAATGCAAAGTAATGTACATTGGAAAACATAATCCCAACTATACATAAAAAGTGATGGGGCCTAAATGAGCTCCCACCAGTCAAGAAAAAGATGTTGGAGTCAATTTGGATAGTTCTCTGAAAACATCTGCTCACTGTGCAGTGGCAATTAAAAAAGCTAACAGAATGTTAAGAATCCCTGGCAAATGGATAGATAAGAAGATAGAAAATATCATAATGCCACTATATAAATCCATGGTCACCCTATCTCAAAAAGATATATTAGAACTGGAAAAGGTGCAGAGAACCACAACAAAAATGATTATTCATATGGAAGCTGTTCCATACCCCTAGAGCAGGGGTGGGCAAACTACAGCCCACGGGACCGTCCTGCCTGGCCCCCGAGCTCCTGGCCCGGGAGGCTAGCCCCCGGCCACTCCCCTGCTGTTCCTCCTTCCCCGCAGCCTCAGCTTGCTCACTCCGCTGCCGCTGCAATGCTCTGGGCGGCAGGGCTTTGAGGTCCTGGGGCAGCGCAGCTGCAGAGCCCGGCCTGACCCGGTCTCTGTGCTGCGTGGTGGTGGTGGCAGCAGTGGAGGCAGCATGGGCCAGCTCCAGCCGGGCGGCATGGCTGTAGCGCCGCCAGCCACTGGTGCTCCAGGCAGCGCGGTAAGAGGGCAGGGAGCAGGGGGGGAGAGCTTGGATAGAGGGCAGGGGAGTTCGGGGTGGTGGTCAGGGGGCGGGGGTATGGATGGTGGTTGGGGGGAAACAGGAGGTTGAACGGGGGCAGGGGTCCTGGAGGGGAAGTCAGGAAGGAGGGGGGGTTGGATGGGGCGGCAGGGGTTCCAGGGGCAGTCAGGGGACAGGGAGAAGGGGTGGTTGGATGGGGCAGAGGTCCTGGGCGGGCGGTCAGGAATGAGAGGAGGGGTTGGATGGGGCGGCGGAGGTCCGGGGGCAGTCAGAGGACAGGGAGTGGGGGTGTGTGGATGGGGTAGGGGTTCCAGAGGGGCCATCAGAGAAAGGGGGGGGTTGGATAGGGCAGGAGTCCCGGGGGTGCAGATAGGAGGTGGGGGCTGGGCCACGACCCCCTCCCCTAACCGGCCCTCCATACAATTTATGAAACCCGATGCGGCCCTCAGGCCAAAAAGTTTTCCTGCCCCTGCCCTAGAGATTATAAAGACTGTGATTGTTCATTTTAGAAGAGAGCCAACTAAGGGGCATGGGATATGACAGATTTCTATAAAACTGCGAGTGGAGTAGAAAAAGTGATTAAGGAAATGCTATTTACCCTTCACATAACACTGGAACCAGGGCCATGCAATGAAATTAATAGACAGAAGGTTTAAAACAAAAAAAAAGGAAATACTTCTTCGTACAACACATTGTCAACCTGTGGAACTCAGTGCCAGGGGTTTAAAAAAAAAAGAATTATATAAAGTTCATGGAGAATAGTCTCCCCAAAGTGCAGGGATGACTATTAGCCAAGATGGTCAGGGATGCAACCCCATGCTCTGGGTGTCCCTGAGCCTCTCTGCCAGAAACTGGGAATGGACAACAGGGGATGGATCACTCAATAATTGCCCTATTCTATTGATTGTCTCTGAAGCATCTGGCACCCTCCAGTGTCAGAAGACAGGATACTGGGTGAGATGTACCATTGGTGTGTCCCACTATGGCCATTCCTATGTTCTTATTCTGGCAGACTGGTGTAAGAGAGGAGGAAACCGAGTTTGTGAACACTGTACTAGTGCTTGTGAATATTTTGCACTAGTTAAAGTGCCTAAATGGTCTTCAGATATAGAGAATGCAGGGCCAAAAAGTAGTCAGGTGCAGGAATAACAACCCTTAAGGGGTCTATGGCATTTAGAGGATCTCTAAGATTGGTCTTGCACAGAGAACTAATCCATCCAAACTTCCAGCCAACCTAAGTTAAACGCAAGGAAACTTTGTGCCCCCCACTTAACAGCTCAGACTTTCCCCATTATACTAAGTTGCCTTCTGGGAGAAAGTTTATTAGCCTTCTAGCCTCCTTCCCTACAGCATTTGTTTGAGTGTCCTTCCTTCCCTTCTAGCTCTTCAGCAGCAGCTGAGGTTGGCCTATTCCCCCATCCTGCTTTTCCAGGTGCATGGTGAAGTAGTATACTCTTCTTAATATAGGTCCAATAGATTTGTGGAGGAGTTGGCTTATAGTCAACGTATTAAAAAAGGACTGCAGGATAGCTAATCATCCCTAACGACCAGGGCCGGCTCTAGCGTTTTTGCCGCCCCAAGCAGAAAAAAAAAGAAAAAAAAGCCATGATTGCAAGCGGCGGCAGCTCTACCAACGCTTCATTCTACGGTGGCAATTTGGTGGCAGGTCCTTCGCTCCGAGAGGGAGCGATGGCCCCGCCGCCGAATTGCCGCCGAATGGCTGGAGGTGCCGCCCCGCTCTTCATTGGCCGCCCCAGGCACCTGCTTGCTATGCTGGTGCCTAGAGCCAGCCCTGCTAATGACACCAAATGTGTGCTTGTTGGGGACAGCTAAAGGAGAACCCTAGGTTTCTCCTCCCAGAATACAGGTGAAAGCAAAGGAAGAGTCTGGGACCGCTGGCAGACAATCGGCTGAAATGAAATCTAGTGTCATGTACAGTTGCCTGGTTTTGGACCCAACAAGAAGTTTTGCAGATTTCTGCCAAAGTTTTTGGTGTATCTGAAAAGAGTTTTGCAGGAGGCCTGAGATCATGTGCATGGTTTCTGGTTTTATTTAGCATGTTTACAGAGCTCTAGTTAGTGTTTTATCTTTCTTTTCAATCATTACTGCAAGATATCAAATATTTGGCTGTTTTATTAGAACAACATTGGTCAAATGATATTGGAGCACTGTTTTCCCTATACCACTGATTAACAGACTGAAGACAAACAGGTCAACAAATTAACAACTCTCGTAGGCTGTGGCACAGCTTATAAAAGTGACACATATGCCATTTAAAATAAGACTGGACAAAGCTCTGAAAAATATACCATTGGAAACAATCCTGCATTTTCAGGGGAATAGAGTTAGATTACCTAAACAAATCTTTTACATATATAGAGAGTTTTGACACTATGATATGATACAGCATGCACAGTGGATACTAACTGTCCTGTAAGTTTTGTAGCTTCATCTCCCTATTTCTGCTTAAATTCCTTTCTTCATGGCTAAATATACTATACATTTTACCATCTGTAACATTATTGGACAAATTTCTGAATACTAACAGACTCTGCCCATATGTATTTTGTGTTTTCTTTCTCTAAACTTCATCAAGTTTTGATTGCTGCTGCTACTTCGATCCTTTTGGTCTTAGATAATTTCCCCCTCACATTGGGTAGACTTGGGTATGAGCTGCAAAATTCAGAATTGTAGACAAACTCACTCAAATTTTGAGGGATTTGTGGATGCTAGTTTTGTTTTGGGCCCATCTTTCTTTTTCATTAAATCCATTGGGCTATTATTATATTATGACCCACATTCTGTATTTTTGTTTTCAGTCACTAAAAATTGTATTCATGGACTTTATGTATGTCTAGTCTAAAGAAAGTACAATTATGCACTTTCATACTACTGTTACATTCCCTCTTATTGCACACGCTGTCACTTCTACTCTGTGATATTCTGTTTACTGATGCTTGCTTCTTTTGTGGTGTATTGAAAACTGTGAAAATTACAAGCTATCACTTTAAATTTCAGGGGGTTTTCCTGTTCCTGCTTGCAGGCTAAGGAGCTCTGCAGGGAAGTGTGCAATCTGGGCCTAGGAGTCAGTTAACTGGCAGACAGCCTAAGATAAGGCGGGGTGGGTTGTGTCTTTATGTTTTAGGGAGAACCTGCCTTGTCTCTCTCTGGTTATGGGTTCTTGCGTATTATCATTTTTATTTCTAACAAATAAAGTAGTGTTCTGTTGCAACCTTCCAGCAAGAGTATTCTATGTTTTATCTAACTTCTCTGTGGTATGCCATGAAATATAACACTTTCTATTCTTGCGTAACTACTGGTAGGGTTGCCAACAGTCCTATATTACAAGGGACGTCCCTTATTTTTTCACCTCTGTACAACAGAGTTGCTGAGTGCTGCAAAAAGCAGCAAGAAATACCCTAGCAAATGTAGATGAGTACTGATTATTTATTAATTAATTAATAATAAATAATACATAATAAATAATAACAATAATAGTAATAGGAGGAGAGGAAGGGCAGGGGTACTAAGAAAACAGTCTCTTATTTTTGAAATACAATGTTGGCAACCCTACCTACTGGCCCAGTCACATTTTTCTTATGGAATGTATTGAATATATAAACATTCCAATTTGTGACATAACTAATCCACTGGAAGTGTTGGTCCAAATCCTGCTCCTTTTACTAAATGGGTAATCTCCAGTGACCTGAGTGGTGACTGGTTGTGTGAACACAGTTGCCACTGGCTGAGAGTGATGTGTAGAACTGGGTGGAAAAAATGTGCAGTAGTGTGATGGGGGAGAAAATCCAAAAATTGAGGTATTGCATCAAAATGTTCATGTTTTTCCTCCAAAATGAAGGGAGGGGGAAAACCACAGTTATTTTTGCCATGGAAAAATATGCAAGTTTTTGCCTAACATATTTTTTTGAAAAAATTCAATTTGATCCAAGGTTTGCTTCTGTCTTTTTCTTTTATGTATATATGCATTTATTTTTTGTTAAGAAACACCATGTCTAAAAAGGTGAAATTTCACCCTTTACTAAATTCACCAGATTTTCAAATTTTGCATGTGGGAATTCATGAAGCAAAACCAGATAGTTTTGGATAGTCCTATTGTGAGACATACACAACAGGGTAGAGTTTCCTGGATTATGAGAGTCCTACGAGATCCTATAACACCAACTATGATCTACACATGAAGAGAATAGGTTAAAGAGTCTTTTAGCTATAGAAGAGCTAAATATTCCATTTTGTGCTGCAAAGTCTATCTCATAAATTCAGGGGCAGTAAGAGTCAGTGAGAGATGACAGGATGTGGAATATTGCTGCCTTTCAACACTTTGCCTCAAAATCTGAGGACATCAATTTATTAACATATGAAACAAAAATATTTTCAATACCTACTCAGGTTAAATCAGGTAAAACTGGAAATTTTAAAGCTTAGTCTTTAACTAATGGTTAATTATATTCAGCAGAATTAGGATAAAAAGTACCGTAAGCTTCATTTCAACAAACTACATCCTATACTGTGCACTCCTTTAATGTAAACTAATTAAAATTGTAAGTGATTTGTTTTCATTCTACATTTGTGAGTGGCATTAGTGCTGATGTAAGAAAAGGACAGATTGATAGCAATGGTTAAATCAATCATCATGCTGTAAGTTTGCCAGAAAAGCTCCCACAAATGCCTTACAGTACCAATTACAACAGCTTCACGATTCCACTCTTTCATTGCTCTCAGAAAGAAACTGCCAAGTGTCAATCTATCTGGTAGCTTTTTGTTCTACAGGCAAAGAAGAACTAGGATTAGACTATCAAACTCATCTTCACTTGAGACTTGAACAAGATATGAACCCACACCTGTAGAGATGAAATTATAGCCCACTTACCCACTGCAAAACATTTAGCCACAACAACTTTATGAAATCAAACTAACTGCATAATTAAGTTGAAACAGGAAAAGCTCCTGTCCTGAACCCGTAGCTGTAGTGTTTTCTCATGTGCATTCTTCTGTGTATGTTAATTTATCTTTTGTGATACATGTACATATAATAGCAGAAAAAATGAAGAGTTTTTCAAATCATTTCAGAACATTCACTATAGGTGTTCCCGGACACTTAATTACTATGAACAGGTTGTAGTGTGTTGGGAAAAAGTTATTACAGCTGGCATAGATCTGTTCAGTACACACACACACACACACACACACCAAGATGCGGGGGGGGGGGGGGGAAGGGGAGGGAGAGAGAGAGAGAGACCTATCTTTGAATACAAGTGTGAATTAAAATATTCTTGACACACAATGGTACTTCCTTAAGATGATAATTGTTAGAACAGTACTTTTGGTTCTGTAGGAAAAAGTCATTAATTTTTTTCTTCAGGTATATTTAGGATTAATCCAATTTTGCAGAACAAGCTTGAAAATGACATGTCTTGTAACAGCACCTCTTTCTTAAAAATAAATAAATAAATTTCAACTGGCACTAAAACAAAGGAGGAAATAAAGTAGGAATCAGTCCTTGGCACATTAAGAGGCAATATTAAGGTCATGTTACCCTTTCACCACAGCTAAAACAGAATAGAATTCTTAATCATTATTATAAAACAACAAATCTAGATAAAATGTCTGTGTGTCTGTTAGAATTTTAAACTTCAATTGGCTCAATCTCTGAGTCACCTCTCTGGAAATTATGAAAAGTTGCTTTGTTGTAGGCTATTATCTTCTATGATAGCATTACGAAGAATTCCAGTAGATTCTATAATCCATATGTAAATCATATCCTCCTATAATGCCTTCCTTTTCTGGGTCTAATTTTCTCTAGTTTGCCAGAAAGGATAGTGTTTGATAATGGAAATAAAAATATAGCTTTGACATAAATAAGCCATGCTTTAGTATTATCATCACCATCCATTTCAACTAGCACCCACAAAGTGCTAGACACCATACAAACAAAGGAAGGCCTGGCCCCTTCCCCAGAGAGTTTACAATATGTAGTACAATGTTATTGGGGGGGAAAACACAATTATTGATTTTTTTTTTTAATTTATCCTTCATTAAAAAATAAGTCACTTCATATATTATTTAGTAAAAACCCAGAATTACTGCAATATATTCACAGCTGTTGTGTCTATCTCAGCAGGTCACAAATGTGCTTGAATAGCTGCTTTCTTAACATTAATTGGTGACATTTTGGTTCCTACTGAGTTAGGCATATCCTGTAACTTGCTCATGAAAATCTAGGCTACATTCCTATAATATTCTTCCAGTTGTATTTTCTGGAACCAGCTTAAATAATAATAAAGGCCACAAAACAAGCAATGTGCAAGCTGCATTCTGAACTTCACTCACAGGTTGGAATGGGTTCATTGGATATTATGATATGCAGCAGTCTTCGGCAGGGCCGGCTCTGGCTTTTTTGCCACCCCAAGCAAAAAAAAAAAAAACCTGCGGGGCGGCCGGAGCCAGGGTGCAGGGGAACTCCCTGCGCTGCAGACATGCCCCGGGCAGCGCAGTGCGCGCCCCGGCTAGCAGGGGGTAAGGGGCAGGGAGCGGGGGGAGAGAGAGAAGGGGGATGGCCAGGGCTTCCTTCAGCCGGAGTGCTCGCCACGCGGCCCCTCCCGCCGCACTGCCTGCCGGGAGGGCTCCGCGCCGCTCTGGTTGGCGGGCAGGGAAGGACTCGGGCTGCCCTGCCGGGCTTGCTGCAGACCTGGCACCGGCTGGGGCAGACGGAGTGCGCAGCCCGCTCCCAGCAGGCCGCTCCCCTCCTCTGAGCCGCTGCCTCCTACAGGGCGGCCGAAGCGGCGAACCAAAAAGAAGAAAAACCTGCAGGGCGGCCGGAGCAGCGAAGCAAAATATATATTTTTTGTTTAAATTGTTTTTCAATGGGAAAAAATGGGTTCTTATGAGAAAAAAATCCACAAAAAGCTGTGCTTTCTGCAGAAAGTTTCAATTTTTCAACAAAATATTTATGCACCAGCTGGGCTCCATCTCCTATAATGCACCACAGTATTCTTTCTTGGTGAGGGCAAGCTGTTTATCATGAGGAGAGATCATGATGCATTATGGGGAATGTAGCCCAGCTGCGGATCCCAGCCCATAGATGAAAATAGGGATATGAGGAGCATTTACAATTATGACTCCCATTGTTAGCCAAAATATTTCAGTTTTGAATGACAAATCAAAATTCTGTATATAATTTCAACAAAAAAACAAAAGTTTGGTTTTCTTTGAAGATTTTCATGAAACAAAATACCCATGTCTTTGAAGAAGCTCTATTGACAAAGGATTGGAGGGAAGCCGCCCCTTAGAATCTGCCGCCCCAAGCACGAGCTTGCTCGGCTGGTGCCTGGAGCCGGCCCTGTTCTTCAGATAGATATGCTAGCGATATGAATGCATACTAAGAGATGTGATTTACCACAGAGAATTTCACCCATGAGTTTAGGAAGCTAACAGCTTTGATATCACAGTCATGAAGAATCTGGTACTTCAGAGTCTGCATCTCTTCTGATCTTCTCACTACTGCAGTCCTTATATTAACAGCATTTTTCATTTATAAAATTAGTTTATGGTAAGCACTTTGACTTTGACATTCTCCCCTTGGCAAACATTTTCCCTATATTCTTGGCCCATTTTAATTGAATGATTTGTTTCAATCTTACATTCCTCTTCACATACAGACCTCCTGCCCCCACTCCACACAAACTCTGGGGAAACTAGGACACAAGGGGTGTCTCCCCTCCCTATGTGGCCTTTGGGGAAAACTGCAAAGAGGAACCAGCCAGAGACTCCAGCAGCAGAAGCAGCTTCAGACACTCAGAAAACTTTCTACAGCATTGATTGGACTTTCTCTGCCCTGTGATGACTGACTGTTTGCGTCAACCTACTCCCTCACAATCTCATCATCTAAGCTTCACTCCACACCTGCCTGTCCCCATCATCTTTCTTTTCTTCAACTTCCCATCTCTCTTCCCTTTTCTTTCCATTTTGTTTAGCACCTCCTAACTACCCCAACACACACCCAATATCGTGGAACATCACATTGTTCAGGCTGCTTGTCTGTTCTACCCCTTCTCCCATCCTGTGTCTGTCTGGTCTATTTAGATTGCAAATTTTTCAGGGCAGGAACTGGCGGCTACTCTGTATAGTGGCTAGCACCATAGGGACCCATTTTAAGCTGATCCTTAGGCACTACCATAATAAAGAGGAGTAAAATTTATTTAAGAAATAAGGCTTCATTTCTCTTCTTCCCAGCCTCAGCCGTGAACCTTGAAAGGCGGATATGAATATATTAACTTTAAAAAAGGTGAAGACTTCAAAAAGAAATCTGAACTGTTTATTCTATGTCTGTGTTTTAGAAATAAGGGGTTAAATAATGACACTTTTCTTGTTGTTCTGTTCTTATAGGCTGGTTGGCTCAGTTAAGCACCATAGAATGCATCTGCTGTAGAAGGTGGCTTTTCAGAAATATACTTTGATATATTTCCGCTGCTTTTCAGGTGGGATGTTCCGAATGTGCAGATTGGATTTATCCTTCTCACAAAGTAAATATACCAAACATGAAACTGCAACCTTATCTTTAACTGCCCTTCAAACCTCTTCTCAATTCTGCCCCTCTCTACTTATTTTCTCATGTCTCTTATCATTTTACCTCTCCCTGTTCTGATCCTTCAGCAATGCCAGCCTCAATAAGCTGTTTGAATCTCCCCTCACAACCACCTTTATCACTTTCCATATATATGGAAAAGTCTTCCTGAACCAGCCCATAAGGCCATTATTGTCTTCCTCTTTAAATCCCCCCACAAGACCCATTTCTACCATTCTGCCCAGAAGAAAACTGACAACTAACAATGCCCAAGTAAGGGGGTGGTGGGGGACAGTAGATGTTTAAAAAAAATGTTTGTATTTTATCCCTGACAACTCAATATGTGGCTTGTTGTCTTCAATTGTGAACACCTCAGAGCAAGGATCCTGTCCCTTTCTCCCCCTCAATGCTATACTGCCACAGTTGTAGTCAATGGAGTGCCAGAACTGAAAATGCCTCCATGTAGAAAAGAGGGAGTTGCTAGCAAGGCATTCTCTTTGAGGTGCTCTTAACTTTTAAATTTACTCTACAGTGTCATTTACAATAGTCCATAACATTTGGTCTTTGGGCATGTTGCAGGCCTGTTTATTTCCCCAAGCCTTTTGGGAGGTAAGAATATGATGATGGGTGCTATTTGTGAGTGAGGTGGGGTATTGTGCAGAACTGCTTTCATCACCAATCATTTGTTTTCTGTTTGGAATGAGGACGTGCTGCTGGCTTGGCTATGCAATTGTGTTTTTAATTCATGGCAAGAGTGCCTTGAGGTTGCGTAGGCACTTTTGAAAGATGTATTATAAACAGAAATAAATATAAAAAAAAGTCTGCATAGCACCCAGCACATTTTGGGTGCTCCTCTAAGTACAAGCAATAAATAATAGTCTTTAAAGGTCAGCACTGAAACTACATCCACACAGAGTAATAAATAATAAATGGAAATAGTGTCTGACAAAGGCAATTTAATCCCATTTAAGCTTCTGTCATTCTTGAACTCCTACTTGCCACTAACATTTCCTGGAAATTTTAATAAGTGTTGCCTCCCTCAGAAAAAAAAAAGTAAGTTTGCATTCAGTATATTCTCCACCCTTTAAAGAAAAAAGGACTATTATAATTATTTTCTCTTCTTTTTTGATGAACTTCAATCCTTCAGCCATAGATGCAACTATGATGCTTCATGGGAAAACTAAAAGAGAAATATTTAAAGAAACTACTAGGAATTTCCTTCCCCGCATTATTTTCCAAAATAAAGTACTTTGTAAGTGAATTTTAATAGAAAGTAGGACTAAAAAAATTAGAATAAACCTACTTAGCTACCAGTTACAAGGTGTTAATCAGAAAATCTTGATTATTAACACCAAGTTCCACTTACGAATAAGCTACTGTCTGTCCTGAGAATTTTACCACCTCTCAGCACCATACTCTTTGGGTGTTAATGAGGAAGAAACACACTGCTTCCTTCCTTGAGTGGCACTACCTCATTATCCTTTGGTCCATTTACAACTCATTTTTTCTGTCTATTTCCTGGCAAAAATTAGATGTCGGTTGTAAATATTTTGAACTGACATTTCTAGATATTATGAGCCCAGCTCTGCAATATTTATAATTATATGAATAGTTCTACTGTCTTCAGTTGAATGAACCACATAAGTATGGGCTGCAAGACTAGAACCTGTGTAAATTTTTCCAAAATATCGTTATTTAGGCTGCTACATCACTTTTGAAAATGTTACACCCCATATCAATCTGGTCAGTGTCCATCACTATAGTACGTAAGGGTTTTAACGTACACACTGTATAATTTAAAAGCACAAATTCTGTCTGGAAGGCCCATTTTTCCACCCCATGTTCCCTGCACAGTTGACTCCTAAATTGGGTATTTTAAATGCAAATATAGCTGGACTAGTCTGCAACTGCATACAAAGGACTAGAGTTGTGTAAAACTTGTATATAGCAACTAGGTGTCATAAACAGATAGTTAAGGGTGAATGCCTCTTTTACCTGTAAAGGGTTAAGAAGTTCACCTAGCCTAGCTGACACCTGACCAGAGGAACCAATGGGAGGACAAGATGGTTCAAAAGGAAGGAGGGAAGTTCCCTTTGTCTGGGTCAGTTTTCACTTTGGACCGGAGTGGGAAAGCTCCAGAATTCAGCCTCTTATTAAGTAGTGAGTATTAGTGAAGGAAATAAATAGGTTTATGTTTATTTCTTTGTAACCTGTCTTGTGCAATTAGAGGAATAGTCAAATTGGGTATTTGGGTATTTTTTGTGTAAGTTTTTGCCCAGGGGAACATCCTCTGTGTTTGGAATCTGTTGTCTGTGAGAGTAGCTGGTATGCTAATCTCTCCCAGAGGGTTTTCTTTTACCTTTCTTTTCTTTAATTAAAAGCCTTTTTTAATAACCTGATTGATTTTTCCTTGTTTTTAGATCCAAGGGGTTGGATCTGGATCCACCAGGAGTTGGTGGGAGAAAGGAGGGGGGACGGTTAATTTCTCCTTGTTTTAAGATCCAAGGGGTTTGGATCTGTGTTCACCAGGAAATTGGTGAAGTCTCTCAAGGCTACCCAGGGAAGGGAATTAGTGCTTGGGAGTGGTGGCAGCCAGACCAGATCTAAGCTGTTAATTGAGCTTAGAGCTTCTCATGCAGGTCCCCCACATCTGTACCCTAAAGTTCAGAGTGGGGAAGGAACCTTGACACTAGGGCTTTTAAGCGATTAAAAAAGTTAATCATGATTAATCATGTGATTAAAAATTAATGATGATTAATCACACTGATAATAACAGAATACCATTTATTTAACTATTTTTGGATGTTTTCTACATTTTCAAATATATTTATTTCAATTACAACACAAAATACAAAGTGTACAGTGCTCACTTTATATTTATTACAAATATTTGCACAGTAAAAATAAAATAAATTGTATTTTTCAATTCACTTAATACAAGTACTGCAATGCAATCTCTTTATCATGAAAGTTGAACTTACACATGTAGAATTATGTACAAAAAAATAACTGCATTCAAAAATAAAACAATGTAAAACTTTAGCGCCTACAAGTCCACTCAGTCCTATTTCAGCCAATCGCTCAGACAAACAAGTTTGGTTACAATTTGCAGGAGATAATGCTGCCTGCTTCTTGTTTACAATGTCACCTGAAAGTGAGAACAGGTGTTCGCAGGGCACTGTTGTAGCCAGCGTCGCAAGATGTTTATGTGCCAGATGCTTTAAAGATTTAAATGTCCCTTCATGCTTCAACCACCATTCCAGGGGACATGTGTCCATGCTGATGACATGGTCTGCTCAATAATGATCCAAAGCAGAGCAGACGGATGCATGTTCATTTTCATCATCTGAGTCAGATGCCACCAGCAAAAGGTTGATTTTCTTTTTTGGTGCTTTGGGTTCTGTCGTTTCTGCATCTGAGTGTTGCTCTTTCAAGAATTCTGAAAGCATGCTCTACACCTTGTCCCTCTCAGATTTTGGAAGGCACTTCAGATTCTTAAACCTTAGGTTGAGTGCTATATCTTTTTTTAGAAATCTCACATTGGTACCTTTCCTTGGGTTTTGTCAAATCTGTTGTGAAAGTGTTCTTAAAACAAACATGTGCTGGGTCATCATCCAAGACTGCTATAACATGAAATATATGGCAGAATGTGGGTAAAAAAGAACAGGAGACATACAGTTCTCCCCCAAGGAGTTCAGTCACAAATTTAATTAATGCATTATTTTTTTAATGAGCATCATCATCCTGGAAGCACGTCCTCTGGAATGATGGCCAAAGCATGAAGGGGCATATGAATATTTAGCATATCTAGCATGTAAATACTTGCAACAATGGCTACAAAAGTGCCATACGAGTGTGTGTTCTCACTTTCAGGCGATATTGTAAATAAGAATCAGGCAGCAGTATCTCCCGTAAATGTAAACAAACTTGATCGTCTCAGTGATTGGCTGAAAAAGAAGTAGGACTGAGTGGACTTGTAGGATCTACATTTTTACATTGTTTTGTTTCTGAGTGCACTTATATCACAAGAAAACTACATTTGTAAGTTACACTTTCACTATAAAGAGATTGCACTACAGTACTTGTATGAGGTGAATTGAAAAATACTATTTCTTTTGTTTATCATGTTTACGGTGCAAATATTTGTAATAAAAAATAATAATATAAAGTGAGCACTGTACACTTTGTATTCTGTGTTGTAACAGAAATCAATATATTTGAAAATGTAGAAAAACATCCAAAATTTTTAATAAATTTCAACTGGTATTCTATTGTTTAACAGTGCGATTAATCACAATTAATTTTTTTTAGTTAATTGTGTGAGTTAACTGCGATTAATCGACAGCCCTAATAGCAACACAAAACTAAGGCCAGGATTGCAAAAGATAAAAATAAAAAAATAATGAAGTTAAGGAACCTGAGCCTATTTACGGTTTCTAATGTAAGCACACAATGTACAAGCTCTTACAAGACAGTCCTACAGAATTTAATAGGAAAATATACCTGCTATATAATTTCATACAATGGCTGGGAGAATCTATGGAAAGGATTCTCACTCTCTATTAAATTATATAAGTCTGCAAGAATAACTCTCATAAAACCCTATTGGTTTCTCCCCATTACATTTCATAGGATTGTTCCATAAGATGCTGGTTTTTGACTAAAATCAGCTGAAATTTGTTTTGTGTGTTGGGTTCCATGAGACTGAGGCTCAAAATGAAACTGTGGGGGCTCTGAGCCCAAAGTAAGGCTCCAGTTTTTCATTGGTACCTGCACCTGTGCAGATCGCCAGTGACATCAATAGGACTCCATACAGGCACAGCTGATCCCAGTGCAGGACTGTTGTTTAAATCTCTTGAGTTTTGCACATGTATTATCATGTCAACGAAAATAACTGACCAACCTGATTCCCTTCTGTGATGAGATAACTGGTTCTGTGGATATGGGGAAAGCGGTATATATCTTGACTTCAGCAAAGCTTTTGATACGGTCTCCCACAGTATTCTTGCCAGCAAGTTAAAAAAGTATGGATTGAATGAATGGACTATAAGGTAGATAGAAAGCTGGCTAGATTGTCGGGCTCCACGGGTAGTGATCAATGGCTCGATGTCTAGTTGGCAGCCGGTATCAAGCGGAGTGCCCCAGGGTTCGGTCCTGGGGCTGGTTTTGATCAACATCTTTATTAATGATCTGGATGATGGGATGAATTGCACCCTCAGCAAGTTCGCAGATGACACTTAGGGCTGGTCTACACTAGGGGGGAGGATCGATCCAAGATACGCAACTTCAGCTACGCGAATAGTGTAGCTGAAGTCGAAGTATCTTGGATCGAATTACCTGGGGTCCAGACGGCGCGGGATCGATGGCCGCGGCTCCCCCGTCAACTGCGCTACCGCCGCTCGCTCTGGTGGAGTTCCGGAGTCGACGGTGAGCGCGTTCGGGGATCAATATATCACGTCTTAACGAGACGCGATATATCGATTCCGGATAAATTGATTGCTACCCGCTGATACAGCGGGTAGTGAAGACGTACCCTAAGCTGGGGGGAGAGGTAGATATGCTGGAGGGTAGGGATAGGGCCCAAAGTGACGTAGACAAATTGGAAGATTGGGCCAAAAGAAATCCGATGAGGTTCAACAAGGACAAGTGCAGAGTCCTGCACTTAGGAAGGAAGAATCCCATGCACCGCTACAGGCCGGGGACCAACTGGCTAGGCGGCAGTTCTGCAGAAAAGGACCTGAGGATTACAGTGGACGAGAAGCTGGATATGAGTCAGCAGTATGCTCTTGTTGCCAAGAAGGTTAATGGCATATTGGGCTGTATTAGTAAGAGCATTGCCAGCAGATCAAGGGAAATGATTATTCCTCTCTATTTGGCACAGGTGAGGCCACACCTGAAGTATTGCGCCCAGTTTTGGTCCCCCCATTACAGAAGGAATGTGGACAAATTGGAGAGAGTCCAGCGGAAGGCAACAAAAATGATTAGGGGGCTGGGGCACATGACTTACGAGGAGAGGCTGAGGGAACTGGGGTTATTTAGTCTGCAGAAGAGAAGAATGAGGGGGGATTAGATAGCAGCCTTCAACTACCTGAAGGGGGGTTCCAAAGAGGATGGAGCTAGGCTGTTCTCAGTAGTGGCAGGTGACAGAACAAGAAGCAATGGTCTCAAGTTGCCGTGGGAGAGGTCTAGGTTGGATATTAGGAAACACTATTTCACTAGGAAGAGTGATGAAGCACTGCAATGGGTTACCTAGGGAGGTGGTGGAATCTCCATCCTTAGAGGTTTTTAAGGCCCGGTTTGACAAAGCCCTGGCTGGGATGATTTAGTTGGTGTTGGTCTTGCTTTGAGCAGGGGATTGGACTAGATGACCTCCTGAGGTCTCTTCCAACCCTAATATTCTCTGATTCTATGATTCTAACTGAGTCTGTGTTGTGAAAGCTTGTGTATGGCTGTACAATGCTCAATTTGTCATGATTCTGCAGCACAAAAGCCCATTTTATATTGAGAGAGAGAGAGAATTGGCTTATTTGAATTAATAAAACCTATATAATCCAGCATGTTATATTGTATTACATGAGGTTATTTGAGTCATAAACCTTAATCTGATCAAGCCAACAAAACATGATGTGGATATTACCCAGGGTAATGTGGTGTAATTAAATCTTTTCAGAACAGGCAACCACTGTCACACAAATCTAAATTTTGGTTGCTTCTCAATGAATCTATTGTTTAACAAAAGCAAAAATGTAAGGCCTCAGCTGGTGCTTTCTCAAACAATAGTTACTGATTAATGGTACAGTCAAAGGAAGGCGAGACCCTCCATTTTAATGGACCAAATTCCGACTTCATGTAAGCTAAGAAACCAATAACTAGGAAGAGAAATGTGAGAAACCAGTTGCTCAGAAGGGAGCTATAGTGCCTGACTCCCAAAAATCCAAAGAGTCAACGGAATGTAGGACTATCTTGGTTTTGTGTTTGATTAACTATGGGAGTTCATTCAGACGAGGGTTAAGAAATAAAGAATTTAGTCAATGCATTTTTGCACCTGCCCCATGCATGGCCTCTGCACTACTCTGATTAGTCTGACTTTGGGCAAGTAATTTGCATTTATATAAGGATTCATTAGCACCTGCTTTGGATGAAAGGAGTAAAGGCAGTAAGATTTTGGTTGAGCAAGTTCTGTTTTACTTTTAGTAGCTGCCTATAATAAAATTACTTATTTGAACATTTTTCATCTCTAGAACTGCTGCCATTCTTCACTTGTAGTTATTCCATCTATTCCCTCACCATGGGGCTCTGCAATACTGGGCCAAGTTCTGCACTGACAGACTCAGTACGACCATCCTGAATTAAAAAATAAATAAAAATTGGACTACATAAAGTGAAGTCAATACTGAAAGTGGCCTATTAATTTATCCTTTAATCTGGGAGTACAGAATTCTTTTCTTGGTGTCAATAGCATTAAATTCACAATTTCATTCCTCAAATTTATTTTGTATCACATTTGTTAATGACATTCATCCTCTGCAGTTTATTAACACAGAAGGAACACTGGAGAAGGGAGGCCATTTTGTGTTTGAAAGGATTGTGTGCCAAGACTAAAGACAGAGGATAGGAGTCCACATGCATTTGCATGAAACTGAAAAGAGTAGAGAAAAAAATATGAAACAGAATTTTAGAAATAATTTTAAAATACTAGATTCAGAAATAGGAGAGAAAAGTAGGTAGCTGGTGGTGGTAGGAATGCTGTGAAGATCACACAATTACTTGTGAAATACACTTTAGCTTGTTTCAAACATTTGTATGTTTCTAAATAGTTTTAAGCAACTCTTTGCATTATTACTTTTAGAGATCTCCAATAGAGCAGATAAACAACTTGTACAGTGTTGCTTGGAAAACCAACCATTCATCTAGGAGAATAAGTCACTGTAATAACTTGAGAACAGTAGTAGGACAAATATATAAGGATGTAATGGAGAAATATCAAACCTTAATACAGAC
Source organism: Terrapene triunguis (assembly GCF_002925995.2). Classification (NCBI taxonomy): domain Eukaryota; kingdom Metazoa; phylum Chordata; order Testudines; family Emydidae; genus Terrapene; species Terrapene triunguis. The sequence goes on from NW_020664400.1 coordinate 516,818, forward strand.
CTACCTTCCCTACATATTGATAATCAGAGCCTGTATATTCCTCCAGCAAGAAGAACTGGTTCCACATCCAGCCCCGTTTCTGGCGGTGAAGTGCTTTTCCATCACTCCCTGATACACGTGCCACAAAGCCTTTCTGTTGGTGGTCAGTTGTCCTTCTGAACAGCATTTCTGCATAGCAGGAATGTGGCAGACACATCCAGAGCAGCAGTAGCAGTAAGACTTGTTGTATTATCATAGTTCTCCACTGCTGTCTGTCCTCCAAGCCAGATGGCTGTGGGGTCAATAGTGTTGTTTTCCTGGATTACCTTTTGATGTCTTTTTAGTTGGCAGTGCAGCCAGGTGATTTCCAGTAGTTCATCTCCCTTCCACACATATTCCACCAAATCCTCAAAGTAAACATAAAAGACACAGTGTAAGTTGAAAACATTCCATTTGCCTGTGACTGACTTCATATCGTACTTGACAGTACAGCTGTAAAGCCTTACAGCAAAGAAAGCAACTGGTTATTTCCCACGTGCACCTAACTGATGGCTGATGCAGTGACTATAAAGGTTTTCTGTCAACCTTCACCAAGTGGAAGGGTTGCAAATGTAGTAGGTAGCTGCTTTCAAAACATTACATGAGAAACACAACAAAAGTGCATTGAGCTGATTAACTTTTTTTCTTAACTTTTCAGTTTAAGAACTTTGAGGATTTTTTTTTCATGTAGACTAGGGGATTTAATACTAATAGCACTTACATATTAAATACTGCAGCCTTTACTTCAAATGTTTTCCACCTGATTTGATTTACAAGTAATCCAGGGTTTTATTAATCTTGTTATCCAGAGGCCTGAAAAGACTAATGCAAAGCAATTTTAGAAACCACAGAAATGGTGAAACACTAGTTCCCCAAGGCACTTTAAATGGCAAAAGGGAACATCATATGCATCAGAAGAAATGCAACATGACAAGAAGCAAACTTTTTAATATAAAAAGTTCTTAGGATGTAGTACTTACAGTATGAACTGAGGTAGCATGCAAACAACTTTAAATGCAGGGGGGAAATGTTGAAATAACTAAGGCCTGATCTGATTTGATGTTAAGTTATAGTGAACTCAGGATTTTTTGGCTTACAATATATTTAAATTTGACACTTAATACGCAACTATTACTACAGAGAGAAAAAAAAGTAAATCCATTTCCAAACTTGGTTTTTTTAGGTTTGTGTAGCATTTTATGTTTTTTTCCTGACACAATAAGGAAGCATTTAGCACCACGGTGAAACAATAGGCAGATTCCATCAATATCTTATGTTGACATCAAACAGAAATAAACTTGTTTCCAATCTTGTGCCTATGTTCCTTCTCAGCATATCACTCTTCACGACTGTTGACACCATTAGCTGATTTCCACTTTAAAAGATTTCAATTTGGAAATTACCAAGCGCTTAAGAGCAAATGTCTGCATGGCTCATTTAGATTTGTTTCAGCAGGAAAATCATGTAAAATACAGTTAAAAAAAAAGAATATTAACACTTAAATGTTTTTGTTAGAATCACATTTCATCTTTAATTTCATTCCAAAGCACCACTGTAACTTGACCAAAGCTATTTTGAAATATATTAGGTATAAATGAAAGATATATAATTATGTATCATAATGGTACATTATGGACTTTAAGTATATACAATTATTATTACAGATTATTCTAATATGCATAAATATAGCAGACAAAAATTAGTAGCTATAAATAAGATAACTCTCTTTGTATGCAAATAAATATATAAAACAGTGGGGAACTAATGTTTCATCATTTCTGTGGTTTCTAAAACTGCTTTGCATTAGCCTTTCAGACCACTGGCTAACAAGATTAAAACATTGGATTACTTGTAAACCCACTTTGTGCACCCTATTCTTTCAGTTCCTCTTTGCCAAGCCTCCATTACCACCTTCTTCAACTCCAACCTAAAAATATTCATTTTAGCTGTAACTCCCATAAGTACCTTAAGTACCATGCCCAACAGAACTCAGATATACACATGACTAAAATGAGTAACTACATACAATTATTACTGTAACACTTGCCTTCCCTTCTCATTCTCCACATTTATGTTTCCCACCCTCACTTATTGTGTCATGTCTAATTTTTAGCACCCAAATTTGGCAGAAGTCTGAACAGAAGTCACTTGGATTGTGTATGAACACAAAGGACGTGACTTTACCATTAAATCAGTGGGAACAAGATTGGGCTGTTTGATTGACATTCCTCAACAATCTTTTCTTTTACTTATTCGGTAAAGGGGCTAGCACATTTATGAACACTAATAGTGCACTTCTGGGGAATAATAATAATAATCTTTCCACAGTATTTTGTCTTAAATGAAATAAGAACAGCTTTGCATAGGCTACATAATGCAGTCTGCACCCAGAACAGAAGTGTAGAACTTGTTAATTCCTTACTGGTTAATTTGTGAGAGAGAAATGTTGGCATCATATTTCAGCAAATTTTTTTTTTTTTTTTTTTTTTTGCAGACCCCACTGACCCCTGCTAAGGGGGAAATGGTGTCTGTTGCTAGGCAGCAAGAGTATATGAATGTTCCTATGGCTTTTTCTTCTCAATAGGATATATTTTCTCTACATTTTCTTATTGATTTTTTTTCTCTTAAATCTGCAAAGGGAGTATATAGAGCCAATACTTGCAGCTCCTCAGTATATACATATACAGTATTCTTCCATATGCAACAAAAAACCCTGAAATGATACAGAAACTTGGTGGGTTTTCCTTTACTTCCCTGATTTGGACACAACATTGTTTAGCATACCTTAGAACAATGCTTTCGGCTACATTGATCACAGACAGAAATCTATTGACTTCAGTGGCTTTACACCATGGATGAATACAGCCCTAAGCATTTCAGATTCTTCCAAGTAAAGCTGTGTAAAATTTTCATAATCTTTTCCTTGGCTTGGGGTTTTGTTACTGACCAGGTTACTTCAAATTGACCAATCCAAGAAGTTTCTAGTGAGGCTAGGCTGGTTCATGGTTTGGGGTGGAAAGCATGTGAAACTTGGCAATTTCACGTGGTTTCGAAACATAAGACCAGATGGAATTCAGAAGCTAACTTTTGCTTTGAGAGTTTGGGTTTACTCAGAGCTGAGGGACTGGCAAACATCACAAAGTATTTGTGCTGTGAAGAAGGACTTGAAGGGTGTCATCCACAAACATGTTCATGGTAATTTGCAGGAATGTAAAAGTGTTTGTCATCATAAATGTCAAACAATGCACCTCATTGCTTGCCCTCGTGCTCTGCTCTGGGTTCTAAAAAAAAGTCACTGTACTAATCGTTTTCTTCAGTTTGCAAAAGTCTGATGATGAGTCTCTTACCGTAGTGAGTTTCAAATATTTTATTGTTTTACATAATATTTATTTTTAAAGTCATTCATAAAATATGAGCATCTCCCAGCACAATGTATTACTGTGAGACATTGCTTTACTGTGAGACATTGCTTTTCTGGTATGTGTCTGCTTCTACCAGGATGCACAAATTAAAGTTTGCTTTTGACTTTAATGAAAGCAAGATCAGGACCCAGGATTATTCCATTGTAATGATATATTGCCAGACCAACACATCTTTACTTTGTATGAGAAAGGAGTATTTATGTGAGCAAAGGTTGGAAGGATCAGGCTCAATCATAAGTGTATTACATGGGGTAGGTACCTTGTGTTTACTTGTTGCTGAATAGCACTACCACAATTCTGTGTTGCCCATATACCCATACCTATATTTTTTCTTGAGAGAGAGAGAGACTAAATCTTGCTCTTAGCTGATGTTTCTTGAAGTCAGAGGGAGTTGCATATGTACATCTAAGCAATGAACTTGGCCCTTAAACCTGTTACTATTTTCCCCAAACATGGAAAGTTATTGGATTACTTGTGTAAAGGAGATACAGTATCTTCTTTCTCTTGCTTTTTCCCCCCATAGGTATGTATATTCCACTGTTCACACATCACTATTTGATGTAGAAGTGTTGTTAAATTCCTCCTGGGAAATAATGCTTCAGTGTTAGGGATTGTTATTGAATTTCCTTCTTGTTAAATTAGGTCAGTGGAATGAAAGCTCTGATGGAATTTGTTAAAGTTACAAAACTAGCTAATGTACATGAACTTGGCAGGCTAGGCTGCTTAATGGATGTATATAGTAGGGTTCTCCCCCTTAGACTTCTATTTGAGTTCATCCTGCTGTTTTAAGTGTAATATTAAGTTTGATGGTCACCTACTTGAATGAAATAAAATGTACCTTAAAAAACAACAACAAAACCCTTCTGCCTAATATACTGCAACTAGTAGTGGCAATGTCACTAAATAAAGGGCACTGGGGGGAAATGGTATTTTTGGTTTAGAGTTGGATGAGAAGATACAAATGACACTGAGGCATCCCCAGCTCGGTACTAAATACTGCAAGTCAGCTGAGATTCTTCATTACCTTATTAGAACTGATCTAATCACTGGAAAAACCTGAAACTGTTACCAGCTTCTAACTGTTTTCACTTTATTAGTGCCACTGGAAATTTCTGGGAAACATACCCAAATTCTGATGGAATAGTGTCTCCAAAAAGTTATGTGCAATTCAGCAGAATTTCAAAAGTTAAAAAAAACACACACACACAAAAACATTAATTCAGAATGCATATGGAAATACTGATGATTTCACCCAACTTTTCCCCTAAGATCTCTCCCTTCTTCCAGCATCCTATGGCCAGGACCATGCCCTTAAAACACTATTGAATATTTGTTACAACATACATTCCGCTATTTACAATTTTAAAACCTGAAAGCTTATTCCTGTAAAACATTATTTCAAATTAAACCAAACCCACTAAGGGTATGTCTACACTACGAGGGTAATTCGATTTTACTTAAATCGAATATGTGGAATCGATATTGCAAAGTCGAACGTGTGTGTCCACACTAAGGACACACTAAGGACAGTAATTCGACTTTGTGAGTCCACACTAACGGGGCGAGCGTCGATATTGGAAGCGGTGCACTGTGGGCAGCTATCCCACAGTTCCCGCAGTCCCCGCTGCCCATCGGAATTCTGGGTCGAGCCGCCAATGCCTTCTGGGTAAAAAAAATTTGTCGTCATCCGTCCGTCACTAACGCCCTCCCTCCCTCCATGAAAGCGCCGGCGGGAAATCAGTTCGCGCACTTTTCTGGTCAGTGACAGCGCGGACGCCACAGCACTGCGATCATGGATCACGCTGCGACCATCGCTGCACTTGTGGCCGTTCTCAACACCTCGCAGCTTATCATACACCTTTCCCTGAGGCAGATGCAGAGAAATCGGGCGAGGAGGCTACGGCACCGCCGTGAGAGCCTGAAGTCGGAGAGTGGCACAGAGCTGTCAGAAACCACGAGCCCCAGCGCCCAGGACATGACGTTGGCAATGGGGCATGTGGATTTTGTTGAACGGCGATTCTGGGCCCGGGAAACAAGCACGGACTGGTGGGACCGTATAGTGCTTCAGGTCTGGGATGAATCCCAGTGGCTGCGAAACTTTCGCATGCGGAAGGGGACTTTCCTCGAACTTTGTGAGTTGCTGTCCCCTGCCCTGAAGCGCAAGGACACCCGCATGCGAGCAGCCCTCACTGTCCAGAAGCGAGTGGCCATAGCCCTCTGGAAGCTTGCAACGCCGGACAGCTACCGGTCAGTCGCGAACCACTTTGGTGTGGGCAAATCTACCGTGGGGGTTGTTGTCATGCAAGTAGCCAAGGCAATCGTCAAGGTACTGCTCCCAAAGGTAGTGACCCTGGGAAACGCGCAGGTCATCATAGATGGCTTTGCCGCGATGGGATTCCCAAACTGCGGTGGGGCTATAGATGGGACTCACATCCCTATCCTGGGACCGGACCACCAGGCCAGCCAGTACATCAATAGAAAGGGCTACTTTTCAATGGTGCTGCAAGCACTGGTGGACCATCGGGGACGGTTTACAAACATCTACGTCGGATGGCCGGGCAAGGTTCATGACGCTCGCGTGTTCAGGAACTCTGGTCTGTTTAGACGGCTGCAGGAAGGTATTTACTTCCCAGACCACAAAATAACTCTTGGGGATGTGGAGATGCCTACAGTCATCCTCGGGGACCCAGCCTACCCGCTAATGCCCTGGCTCATGAAGCCCTATACTGGCGCCCTGGACACAGAAAAAGAACT
>NW_020664400.1:523021-562079 GCF_002925995.2 Terrapene triunguis
ACGCCCTGTGCATCCGGGAGGCTTTGAAAGCTAGGTTCCTGAGTGAGCAGGGCAACCAGTGACTTTTCAGTTTGTGGACAGAAAAGCTGAACCTGCCCCCGTTTCTTTACCCAGTTCATTTTGACTATCCTCTCCAGTTACATACCCCCTTCACCCCCTTCCCCTTCCCAAAAAATAAAATCATTTCGATTTTGTTAATGAACACCGTTGTCTGTGTTGCTGTTTTCGCGGGAATATTTTAAACCGGGGACGCAGACTGTGGCGGGGGGCGGGTTCAGTGTTCTGATGCAAATGATGCTTCTAAACTCCCGGAATGCCAGGCTCCGCACTGGTGGACTGGTTATTTCAATGGAGAACATGAAAAACACCTCCCAGACTGACCAGGGTAACCAGTGACTGCACTGTGTATGTGTCCTGATGCTGGACCTGACACCGCCTCTGTACCCTGCTAAAGGTCACTGTCCTGCCCAATTACCAAGCCCCTTCCCCCCCTCCAGACAGACTCTCCCTCAAAAGAACCTGACTGAAACAGTAATGGAGAGAAACAAACATTTTATTGCGAACCAGACATGAAACGTGGGGGGTGAAACTTGGACGGGGGCTTGTGTGAGGTGGGTAGGAAAGGACTTATGAAATTTTGGGGAATGTCAGCCTTCTACTGCTAGAGCAGTCTGCAGGGGTTGATTGAAAGTTTTAACGGCCCTTGCCGCCCCTCCTTCTTTGGACTTTGGGTGAGGGTGGTGTGGGACTTGGTGGCGGGTGAGGGCGGTTACAGATAGACTGCAGCGGGGCTCTGTCCTCCTGCCTCCGGTCTTGCAGAACATCCACAAGGCGCCGGAGCGTGTCCGTTTGCTCCCTCATTAGTCCAAGCAGCTTTTCAGTAGCCTGTTGGTCCTCCTGACGCCACCTCTCCTCCCGTTCCATGACTGCTCGGTGCATTTGTGACAAGTTCTCCCTCCACTGTGTCTGCTGGGCTGCCTGGGCTCGGGAGCAGCCCATTAGTTCTGTGAACATGTCTTCACGCGTCTTCTTCTTCCTCCGCCTAATCTGCGCTAGCCTCTGGGAGTGTGCTGACAGGCTGGGTTGGGAGACAGTCGCAGATGTGTCTGTGTGAATTTTAAAAAGGGAGTGAATTCCTGAGACAGATAAATGAAATTGTATACAAAGAACCTAGTCTTTCTCTGTGAACAAGACCATGCACTGAACCTCTCACATGCGCACTCAGGACAAGGTCGAATTTTCGGCCGTCGCCTTCAGTGCCTGTGGACTTGCGGAGGTCTTGGAGTGTTCAGAGAACTGTGGCTGGAGACCTGAACTTCTGGAGCGGGCAATAATGGTAAGCCGCAGACTTGTGGCTGCTTAAAACTCCAGCTGTAGCACTGGCCTCCTTTCACATTGAAAGCAATGCCAGTCTCTGCTGCCAGCAATCAGGACAGCATCAACTCTGCCCCTGTCCCACCCCCTCGCGGCTGTCCCAGGGAAAGATCCCTGTATGCTGCCCCTCTCCCTCCACCGCGTGGCTGTAAAGCAGTCCCAATACTAACAGTCCCCTCCCTAATTCAAAGCAGGGCGTCATGAGCGACATCACCCTCCTGAGGATCCCGGACACCCAGAGAGAACGCATGCTGCGGGAAAGCATGCAGAAACCGGGGCCGTATGCCGCCATGCTATGTCGGGCCATGATCCCCGAGTACCTGATTGTGGCATGGAGGGGACATGTCTGCTACCACGGAGGGCCCACTAAGATCGCCCTACCCCGGAACCTGATCAACAGGCTTGAGCTCTACCTCCACGAGACCTACGAGGAGTTCTCCTACGAGGATTTCTCGTCGATCCCCGGCCACATTGACCGGATTTTCGCGTAGGTGCACTGGGACTTTGGAGTGGAGCGTCTTGGGCCTGGGAATCATGTAGTAACGGACATTGTGAAATTTTTTTAAAATACTTGGGACTAAATTGAGAAGAGCCTAAGACAGAGAAATCATGCAAAACCCATTTGTTACCTTTGTAAATATTCCTGTTTTGTACCTGATTATTTTTTTACTAGTTTACAGCACTTTTATAAATATACATTGTTAATAGTATAAATATTACCGTTCTGTTTTAAATAAATGTTTACATGTTTACAGCACTTACTGCTTGATCCGTCCCCTGATTCTGTGTCCGGGGTAAGGGATGGGGACGGTTGGTACGGGATCTCGGTAAGGGTGATGAAGAGCTCCTGGCTGTCGGGGAAATCAGCGGTGCCAGCGCTGTCGACTGCCTCGTCCTCCTCATCTCCTTCCTCCTCTTCCCCGTCCGCTGTCATGTCCGACATGATCCCATCCTCGGAGTCCACGGTCAGGGGTGGGGTAGTGGTGGCGGCCGCTCCCAGGATGGAATGCAGTGCCTCGTAGAAACGGGATGTGTGGGGCTGGGATCCGGAGCGTCCGTTAGCCTCTTTGGTTTTTTGGTAGCCTTGTCTCAGCTCCTTGATTTTCACGCGGCACTGCGTTGCATCCCGGCTGTAGCCTCTCTCTGCCATGGCTTTGGAGATCTTCTCGTAGATCTTAGCATTCCTTCTTTTGGAGCGCAGCTCTGAAAGCACGGACTCATCGCCCCACACTGCGATGAGATCCAAGACTTCCCGATCAGTCCATGCTGGGGCCCTCTTTCTATTGGATTGCACGGCCATCTCTGCTGGAGAGCTCTGCATAGTTGCCACTGCTGCTGAGCTCCCCTCGATGTCCAAAGAGGAACTGAGATTCAAACTGCCCAGACAGGAAAATGAAAATGAATTCAAATTTTCCCGGGGGTGTGGCTGGTCAGAGCATCCGAGCTCGGACTGCTGTCCAGAGCGTCAACAGAGTGGTGCACTGTGGGATAGCTCCCGGAGCTATTACCGTCGATTTCCATCCACACCTAGCCTAATTCGATATGGCCATGTCGAATTTAGCGCTACTCCTCTCGTTGGGGAGGATTACAGAAATCGATTTAAAGAGAGCTTTATGTCGAACTAAATGGCTTCCTGGTGTGGACGGGTGCAGGGTTAATTCGATATAACGGCGCTAAAGTCGACATAAAAGCCTAGTGTAGACCAGGCCTAAGAAAATGGACTGTGCCTGATTCTGCTCTGATTGACACCAATTTAGCTTCACTTACAGTACTTCAAAAGAATTACCCCCTATGTTTTCTGGTGAGAACGCAGAATCAAGCTAGTTAGCTTGATATATTCTCGCTAATATGCCTACATTACAGTCTATGTTGATATAACTTATGTCGTTCAGCAGTGTGAATAAACCACCTTCCTGAGTGACACAAGTTATACCGACATAAGCGCTCGTGTGCATGGCGCTATGTCGGCAAGAGAGGCAAAAAAATTCATATAAAATGGGAACTGATTTGGATTCTCTGCCCCAAATTTGATCTTGAGCAAACTTGAACTGAATTTTAAGTTTGAAACATTTCAGAAATCTACTTTAAAATTATTTTACCACTCTAGTGTGCCTCTGCATTTCTGCTTTGAATCAGAACTAGAAGCAGATGTGCCAAAATACAATCTGAAAGGCTATTTGCATCATTACAGGCCTGATCAGAAGCATGAAATCCCATGATCAGGACTTTTCTCACAAAATTTCCAGTCCAATTTGCAGATTTCAAGGCATTCACAAGTAGGTTTGGATTATGTTAGTGTCCAGATTCTGAGTGCTTTTCCAATTCATAAAGAACCTTTGAATCTTTCAGGAGATGCCCATCACGAAGTAACATTGCTCCCTGGTTTCAATATGTCTGAAATGCCACAAGAGAAGCCTCATGCACAGTAATTCACTGCTCATGCTTAACATTTCAACCCAAACAAGAAGGTACAGAGATTAATGCAGAATGTTTTGAAAGTTGGCTTTTTGCATTCAAATAGATCAGAGTAAAATTAAGTTGGAGGTGAGTTTTAGCTTCCTGAAAGTGAAGTGACATATGACACTGACAAGATGTTGAGCAACAATAATCCACATACAGCTTCAATAATGTCCCTCAGTCCTGTACCACAACATTGTGAATATTCCAAAGGAAGGTATTTTTCTGATCAGAGAATGCTTTTAACGAATTAAGATAAACTGTGTGGGAGTTTCTATGATGAGAAAGTTTCCATTCTGTTAGGGCTTATAATGGAACAGATTCTGCTCTCATACCGGTTTTCCTCTGGTGTAATTCCACTGACTTCAGTGGAGTCACCACTAATTTAATTGGTGTAAGTGAATTCTAAACTCTTGAATCTACTCAGCTAGCAGAGTGGGCATGGCAGTGTAACTGGATATATAAATGCTTCATCTCTCCATCAGCCTCAGAAAATCCTACATTCATAGGAACTTGGGGGATTTCAACCTCTTTTGCCACATCTTTAATATAAAGAACAAAAAAAATGAAGACTGTAAAAAGAAAAATTCTTCTGATATGCTAGACCACAGCATGGTGAGTGGCAGCTTGTGTAACAGATTCTGAGCACATACAAGTGGCTTTTCCAAAACACAACTAAATAAATACTCAGAGTATAACTTTGTCCTCATTAAAAGAAAAAAGAAAAAAAAAAAAAAAGAAAGATGTCCTTTCAACACAGCTTCAGTTTCCATAATTGAAAAATAAAAATAAAGTTGTTTCAAATGACCAATTCTTAGAGGATTTTAATTTTATCATTCACCTTATTATGCATTAAAGGTCATTTTACTTTGATGCATGTAATTGTGAATATGCCCCCAAACATGTTCACAAATTGACTGCCTAGATCTGAATCAAGGGATTAATTGATAAAGTGACAATAACATGGTCATTTTGCTACCTGAAGCTTACCGGCTCTACATTGTACACTGCACTGGACACATTCATAATTGTTAGTTTATAATATGTATTTGTAAAAGAGACATCTATATCTCTGAATCATCTTCAGTTCAAGTTCCTAAGTGGATAAAGGTGACTGAAGTCTGCATGGTTAGCTGCTAAACTGGACACAGTCAAACTGAACGGTTCAGAAAAACTGCTTCTAATTAGGGATGGTGAACTCATTTCCCCCTATTTCAAAGCTACATGATACAATATGAATGTTCCTTTCAAGCCCAAACATTATTTTATCCATGTCCCAGTTAGGAGAAAGAAACTGAAAAATAGAACAGAGAAAAAAAATTCTAAGGAGGAAAAAATGCCGAGCAGTATTATTACCTTTGTCAAGAAAGTGTAATATTGTTGTTGAGTGTTAGGTGGAACTGTACTGAAATCCTACTGTTTTTTTTAGCAGTGATTCATAGTTAAGAATAAGTATGTTTGTGTTTTATACAACAAAACGTTCTAAAATTTCACACCTTTAGAAAAACCCAAACACATTATGTCTTAAAAATAACAATAAGGTATCTAGTGTGTCCTTCACTATCATAACCCATCAATACTCACTATCACCCCCCCCCCCCACCATACACACACAGCTGTAACTCTTTCTTCTCAAATTTGCAAAAAATATGTTACACTCATAACCAAACCACACACACAAATTGGTAGGTGAATAAAAGAAATGAAAAGGAATTGAGATTTTATAATCATTCAGTCCCTTTCACCCCCTCTCTATGACCCACCCTGGATCCCTAAAACACTCCAGACCATACCTTGTTCCCCATTTCCTACCACCATTTCCATAAAGCCTGTCACTTTATGTGCACCTCTGTACTCTGTACCTTTTGTGCCATCCCCTCTCAACCTTACATGATTCCTCCTTAGCATCTCAATACATTCCACCCCTTCTATGCACACTATCTGTACCTTCTGAAGTTCTTTGCTAACAAGTTATTCCTCCTTCCACACCCACCTTCTGTTCTCTATCTCCTGACTCATTCAAAGTTCCCCCTACTATATGATCTTGAAAACATGATTTCCCACCAGTGTCCTCCTGCCTCCTCTCATTTTGACACAGGGGAGTTTAGCTCCATCCTGCTTCTCCATGGTATGTCCCCATGCACCTCCTCCTAAACTATTTTTCTACCGTATTTATCTCCCACACCCACCCACCTCACCTACCTTAATCTATTCCTTTTCTCCTCAGAATCAGTCTAGCAGCTGCTTCAGCCTGAAACCTGAAGGCAGGAAATTGCTTTGTTTATATTTTGCCTCACCCCATCCACAAATAAAGTACTTTCTCTTCAATGTCAACCAAAGAAAACAAACGTGGCATCTGTAGGCCAATTCACCATAGAAAAAAGAAAACTCCAAAAAATAATACATGTTTTAAAAAGAATAGGCAAATATTCAAAAATACCATAATATTAAAATGGCATTTCTGATTTTTAGCAAACATCCCATAAAATAAACGAACAAAAACTCTACTCTGAAAAGAGGTGGCATGCAAAAAGTCAGGAATATTGAGTTTTTCTTTGGATAAACTAGGGGGAAGATAAAAACTTTGAGTTTATATTAGGAGGTTATAGCTTTAAGTTGACTACAGAGCACTCAGTGATACTTCAAACACACATAAAAATGCACAGACACACACTACATGTAGGTCACCAATATAGTGTGTCTGGACTAGAAGGGGACTCAAGGTCCCTCCCATTCCTAGGATTCTATGAGTCTATGTGCAACAGCTGTTGAGTGATTATGAATTCATTTGTGTTTTACCAGTTGAATTTCACTTGAGAGAACCTTGGATTTAGATTAGAAGAAAAAATATTAGCGAACTAGGTATAATTTGTGCATCCTCAAGACAGCACAATTGGTTTGCCAAATCTTCAACCTCTATGGGATACATGTATAGTACATGAGATTTCAATAAAGGAAGTATGCAAATAATTACAGTGAAATATCCAGGCAAGTGGATCTTTTGGGATCATTGTAATGCTATAATTTAGAAACATGTCCCAGAGAAATAAGTGCACATTATCTTGGTAACAATACATTTACTTTTTCCTTATTCTGTTCCAGTCCATCTTTGATATTCTTTGACTTTTCTGGGAATGGAAAGATAATAAAATTCTATTGGGGATGTTGTCAGGAACTTAGATGGAGAGGTACAGCAAGACTTGCAGTGCTGGAGGCTTAACATTCACCCTGTCCTGCAGGTGATTTCCTGGCCATAAGCATGAATTGTAGTGAATGACACTGAGCATTTATGAACAAGGCATTCTTTTCCTTCAGGGCAGATGGAATTTTCAGGCTCCAGGTCTGTACTTTCTAGTGCTTTCTCCCTGCTAGTCATCTATCAACCACATCAGAGAAATAGAATAAGCACAGAAGCATGCCAAACATCTAAAAACGAACCATAATCCAATCAGGAGTTTATATCTGCAGTTCAGGCTGAAACCTTACAGTTTCAGAGAGCAGAGTCAGTTCACTAAAGCATGAAGAATTGGAGCACTGAGAGACTGTGCCTGCTTAGAAGACTGTGTAATTTAATAAAGTGTTCATTGGTGTCTACATACTGGCTCCTCAAACTTGTGTTAGTGCCTGCAGCATGGAGACTCCCATTCCTGCTAATCAGATGAGGGTAGAGGAAATAAATTCTCCTGTGAAGACAGACAGGCAAATGAAAGGCTCACAGTTTGAAACCTTACTTTAAGAGGGTAAAATGGGGATGACATCACTTCTAGAAAATTTCTTTAAAAGATATATTTGTGTCCTTACAATTATTTATTAGCATAACAGTTATTGCATGTCAGAGTACATGCACACTTCGTATAGTATGCATTGTTATTCATGTTACCACAGGTCCTTCATTTGATTATTCAGCTAAACCAACATTAGACCCTTGGTATATTTACAATCTAATCAGTGATTTTCAAAATAAGTGGTTTGCCAAGAAGCTTTTTTAACTAATTTGAAGCTTTAGCTTGTATTCCAGTTCCTTTTGGTTTATTCTTTAAATAGTATCACTTTCCTATGGCTGTACAATTTGTTCTTGTATTTGTTGTATAATTCTCAATGTACCCTTTTACCTGGCAAATTAAGAGCTCATCTTTACGGTGCTGTTGAAATGTATTTGGAATTCTTACAATTCTGCAGTGAAGTGCTGACAATCACATTACATTCTTGGCTTTCTTTGCCTCATGCCTTTTACTGCAGAAGCTACTGCTACACAAATTGGCTGACACAAATTTAATCACAGCTCACCAACTTTGTGGCATTTTCAAACTGTGGCTAGATTCTAGCAGAGACTAGATGAAGGAAGATACTGTGGGTAGGCCAGTAACCAGGCACTTGAGAAATTAGAGTTGAATTCACTGCTAAATGAGTCAGCCTTGTGGAATCTGTTCTGTAAAATTTTTAAGAGTTAACCCAAAAAAGAAATCATAGTTCAGCATGGATCATATACTCAGTCATTTGTGCCTTAAATATTATATCCGCTATGGTATATTACATTCAGAAAAACCTATTAAAAGACCATTAAAATAGCAATGTCAATCACTCAAGTTATAAAACATAAAAATTAAGCTTGTTCATGAAACCTTAATTCATCACTCTCATGTGTACATATTATAATTATATGATCTCATGTTATTTCCCCCCAGGATGCCTGCCTCAGTCAGTGTACAACAGGTGCAATCTGCATCTATTTGTAGTCATTTTCAGCACCAGCTTCCATCAGAATGTCATGTGGGGCAGTTGTGGTTGTGAAAAATTACACACTAACTGTAATGTTTCTGAGACATTAGAAATACTAGTTAGAGCATTTGACCAGCTCCTCTCTCTATCCCAAGTCTGCAGTCATACAGCAGTCAAAATGTCAAGGTGGCAGTGCATGTTTTCTGCATGTACCCTGATGCAGTTTAACTGAGAGGGAGTTCCTCAAGAATGATGACTATGTGCATGATGTTTATCATTGACTAAAAACTGTGACTGCTGTACTCAGTGAGAGTTCTCTTCAGACATGGTAGAATTCCCCACTATAACTGCTCTAAAAGTTTTGTTTCATCCTGATCCCAGAAGCTAGACTTCACCTAGTCTCTGCTAAGCGGCTTCTACCATCTCTATATATCTTAGCTATATGGCCCCCAATACCACAGTAATAATATAGTGTCTGAGAACCTATTAATCTTTAATGTATTTATCTTCTCTTCCACACCTCATCCCTGTGAGTATGGAAGTACTGTCATCCTTAAAACAGATGGGGGAACTGAGACAAAAGAGGCTGTATTTTCCCCAAAGTCACACAGGAATTCTGTGGTAGAGCAGTGAATTCAACTCTAATTTCCCAAGTGCCTGGTTACTGGCCTACCCACAGTATCTTCCTTCATCTAGTCTCTGCTCGAATCTAGCCACAGTTTGAAAATGCCACAAAGTTGGTGAGCTGTGATTAAATTTGTGTCAGCCAAGTGATACCACTCAACTGCCTAGGAAAAGCCTGACTTTGTGGTTCAGGTGCCAAGAATTCTATTATCTTTCTCTATAAACAGGCAAGTAATAAGGTAGCACATCACATGCAGCATGCAACAAACACTGCAGAGTAACCAACAAATCAGTGACATAGAAAGAATTTCACTACATTCTGTCTACCTTCCTCAGTCTGTGATCTGATACAGTGGCTGGATATATCAAAGTCAGATTCTAAGTCACACAGTAGTTGCAATTAAGGCTGCCAGTTTAAAAAAGCACCACGGGGAGGTAAACCATGTCAAAACAGTGGTGCACCTGGGTAGTTATGAGACAAAACATATGGAGTTATTAATAATTACTATTTACATTCACACATAGGCCAGGATTCTTGGCATGACTTAGGCCTAAGCCTTTACAACATGTAAAATAGAAGATACCGTTTGCATTTCATACAATTTGAGTACCTACAACAGCTAACTAGCTATGCTTATCCACAAATTCTTACTAACTTGTGAAGTAATTTTCCTTTCACTTGTTTCATGTTTTATGTTTATAAATTTATAGTAGAGATATAATAGATCAAACTATACTGTTTGATACAGTATCATAAGGTATAGTGTTACTAAATAAAGAAATGCAAAAGATGTCCATTAAGATATATAAAATATATAAGGAAATCAAAGCTATTTAAGGGCATTCTATAACAGATTTCTTCAATGTCTGAGTAAGTTTGGTTGCCTAGGCAAGCTGACCACAAACAACCTGAACAAAGTATTGCTAATAGTTCATACCATGCTGTTTATTTTAAATAGAAATGTGATCAATAAGAGTTTATGTACAGATGCTCCCCAACTTACGCAAGCATTCCGTTCCAGAACGCCTTGTGTAACTCGAATTTTGCGTAAGTCAGAAACGTATACCCGACAATTACGCAAAAAAACAAAAACAAAAAAACCCTCTTATTTCTAGCTTACGGAACTTTTTCCGTAAGTGCGGATTTGTGTAAGTCGGGTTTCCGTAACCGGGGAGTGTCTGTATGTATATATTTTATATATATATAAAAAACAAAGGTAACTGCTGACACATCCTGGGCATCTTCTATTTCGACCACATCACTAATGAAGAAGTCCTCAATATCATCACACAATGCGCTGGGTCATATGAAGACCTCCTGATGACCGTGAAGAAGAGCAAGCTGAAGTGGTATGTCCATGTAGCAAGATCATCTGGCCTATCCAAGATCATCCTCCAAGGGACAGTACAGGGGAAGAGAAGAAGAGGTAGACAGAAGAGATGGATTGACAACGTAAAAGCATGGACAGGAATGGTCTTCGCGGAGATTCAAGCACTGACACACAATGATCATGGGGTGAAGACAATTGGTTGATTGCTCATCAGTGATGGTGCCCCAACGACCAATGTGGTTATGGGAGTGATGATGATGATGATAACAAAGGTATATATAGAAGGTATTTACTTTGTATTAAAGAAGCTGAAACAGTCAAATAGTGTGTTGCAATGTGAAGTGTAACTCTTTAAAGTGAACCATCCAAAATGTTTTAAGGCCTAAATGATCATAAAGCCTGATTAACTGTGACTGGCAGTTGCAAGGATTATTTTGCATATGAAATGATACTATTAACCTTATCATTGAGGTATAGGTGATAATCAAGTACTAGTAAGGAGGTGTATAGAGCTACTTTGTCTTATTTCAGTAATTATACTCTATTGGAATATAGATGGAACAAATAAAGAATCAAGTGACTGTATATTGCTGTATGATGAACTACAAAATGAGGACAGAAGCATTATGAAATGTGAAGAGACTTAATGTAAAGTCTCTGTTCTAACTTCAAAATGGACATTTCTGTAGACAGCTAAGAGTAGTGGTGAAAAGAGCTTGGAGTCACGCAAAATTGGCCACAGGACCATATTGCAAAAGGTCATGTGGAAAGTAACTTGGGAAGTAGGTTACACACTGGAGCTAAGCTAGCAGATATTCAACGTCTGGCACAATGTATCATATACAAACTGAGATGCCGCAAGATTTTTTGCACAAAGATAGTAGAAGACCTATAAAGTTATTTGTTTTTTCACCAAATGATAAGGAATACCCAACTTTTATCCTGGTTGGACATTTCAAATCTTCACCAGAAGTGCATGAGTCCCTTTTTGATTCAACCACATCAGCTCTGGCAAGAAGAGGAACTGGGCTGTGCCACCCAACTGAAAACATATAGTGACCTGTAATTTTCAACACATTGCTTCCTGAAGCGTAAACACCTGGACGAGAGACTGAGAGTGGGACTGTCATCAGCTTGCTAGCAAGAGCATCCTCTGTTTGTCAACAACCAAAGTCTTGCTATGACATGCAATCTATTAACTCATTTTTTAAAAAAATTCCATCTAGGGAAACTTCTATGAAATACAGACAAAAACCACTACCTTGAGTGAATCAATTCTTTATCTCAAGAAATCAGCGATTGCAACTGTGAAACTCACTTGGAAAACCCACCTTCATGTCAGTTCCAACTGATAAAAAATACTTTCATTGTTTACCCTAGTTTTGACTTGGTTATGAACTAGGCATGCTTCTTGGAAAGTACATACCTGAATAAAAAACCTCTGAGTGACTAAAATGTATGATCATGTGTATTCCACTAGCACGTTTAATCATAGTTACCTAGAAGTTATAAGTAGACATCTTTGAGGCTAGAGAAACTCACTACACTAATTAAGCCTACTACTCTTTGTAATAGAAAACTATGCTCCCCTACAGCAAAAGTTCACTGCAAGAAACCCTAAACCCTGAGCACTTCAAAGATTTCATCTTAAAAATCACATGGATTTTGTGATCAAGAGAATTTCTGGAGTCTGAGAGAAAAAGAGGAAAAAGCTTTGAATTGGCTTGTAAACTAAAGATTTTACCAAGGAACCTTTGGATAAAGAGCTTACAGTACTGGGGAAACTCTGGAGAAATTAGAATAATGTCAAAATTATTACCTGCATATTTTGTTTTTCATTTGATGTGTGATGGTCTTACATGTATAAGTGGCAAAGCTTGGCTATGAATATCACATCAGCAAGGTCATTTTGCTGAATTGAGATTTTTCAATAATTAAATAACTTGTCTAAATGTATAAATTCTCCTTTAGTTGAACTGACACAAGCAGTCCCGTAATTCCACTGACATAGAAATCTAACTGGAAGTAAATAAAGATCTATATTTACAGCTCCATATTGCCATGTTGGCACGAAAGTCACCTGACCATACTAGTATAAAACCAGAATAAAAAATTGTGATAAGATTGTGATAAGACTTTAAATTAATTCAAACTGATTTTTTATATCTTGAAAATTATAAGATCCCATCTTGAGTTTTATTTTTGATATTGTGAACACTAACATCTTGATTTTGCTTTCTGAAAATTTCTCATTTGCTTTCAAAAGTGTTTTGGTTAATAAAACTCAAAATCATAATAATTCTCCAGTCTGTACTTTACACAAGGAACACAGAGCAAAAGAACAGTGAGAAACCTAGTAGAAATAATTCACTAATTAAATTACTTAACCATTGTGAGTTTCATAACCTATCTGGTAGAATGACCCTTGGGGCAGTTTGCAGACTTTTGGATTCTTGTGTGGTGTGCTGGAGCAGAATGATTCTGCGCAAGACAGAGCCCTTCAGAGGGTAGAAAGTTATCTTTAAGATAGTCTGTTGTGTCTGCCTAACTGGAGTCACTGTTTAATGGGCAGCACAACAGTGAGTGGTGGACAGAGCTTCACCTTTATTTGTGGCTCTAAGCTGTTTGCCATCTAGCACTATACTGCGTGGGGGTATCAAACACAACAGGAGCTTTGGGGTAGGTCTACACAGCCCATGGCAGCAAGCCTCCCAGACGGGGTCAATAGACTCGGGCTCATGCTACCATGCTACAAATAGCAGTGTAGGCAGTGCTTTGAAGTTGTGACTCAGGCTGCAGGTCAGGCTGTGAAGCCTAGGGAAGGGGATGGCCGTCTTGAAACAACTAGGACCTGATTTTCTTAAGTGTTGAGCATAAGTGATTTCTATTTACTTCAACGGGAATCCTGGGTGCTCAATATCTCTGAAATTCAGAGCATGTGTATATCTGTGTGTCTGAGTTTTGGCACCCAAAAATTGAGGCATCTTAAATTTTTTGACATGCACATTTTGGCCATATGCAGAATTCTCTCTTTTATTTCATTTCAGTGACTTGAAGCGTAGCACCAAAGCAAACTGTTTTCCCAACATAGTGTATTATGAGAACACCCCACTGGCAGAATATTTCTTTTCTTTTGATGCCACTATTTAAGGGTCCTTCGCTTGCTTTGCCAGAACTATGTGGGGTATTGTCTGCACAGTATGCAAACACATTTCTCTGGAATAAAATGCAGCTCCTTTTCTTTCTTACCATTTTGCAGGCAACAGATTTTGAGGCCTCACTGTCATTTGCGGATAATCCAAGAAGTTTCACATACAATTTCTGTATTGGAGATATGTCAGACAATAAAAGTATTTTTTCTACTCTTACTGGAAGCATCTGGTACATTAGAAAATGGATGACAGAACTGCGAGTTATAGGTTAGGATTTCCTTGGAGACAGAAGTTACCATTTATTTTCTTGTTGCTGCTTTTATTTGACCACAGCTGTAACTGGCAACCATGTTTTCAATTAAGGAACACAGTGAATTTGCTGGCAATATTCCATAGCTGGTGCTGAACTGAATGTTACTTAAAGCTAGCTTCTGCCGAGGCTTGTTCAGCCTTTTTATCTTTCTGACAACAACAAAAGGAGGAGGAGCTTTCTCTTGTATTTTATTTGTTCTCCATTACTTTTCATTCAATGCTGATATTTTCCTACCTTTGTAATATACATTATTCACACTATCATGACCCTAGAGCAGTGTTTCTCAAAGTCGGGCCGCCGCTTGTTCAGGGAAAGCCCCTGGCGGTCCGGGCCGGTTTGTTTACCGGCCACATCTGCAGGTTCAGCCGATCGCGGCTCCCACTGGCTGGGTTCGCCGCTCCAGGCCAATGGGGGCTGCGGGAAATGGCGTGGGCCGAGGGATGTGCTGGCCGCCCTTCCCGCCGCCCCCATTGGCCTGGAGCGGCGAATCGCGGCCAGTGGGAACTGCAATCGGCCGAACCTGCGGACGCGGCAGGTAAACAAACTGGCCCGGACTGCCAGGGGCTTCCCTGAACAAGTGGCGTACCAGCTTTGAGAAGCACTGCCCTAGAGGATATTACATTACACATTATCCATTTTGCTGAATAACCATCCTGTTTTATAACCATAACTGTTTATTACTGTCTTAAGAGCAGTGGCACTGTTTTCCTGATTCCAAGTACCTTTCACCAACTCTAAGATGATCACATACTTTTAGGCTAAATGTTTTAATTTGGCAGTCCCACAAATAACTCATAAAAAGGGATCAGGCTAATTTAATTTCACAATGTATCTTCTTCTTCAATGCTTAGCCGAATGGTCGGCTATGGTGATCATTCGCTATTTAGTCCATTCATGTACGGATGCAAGGGCTTCTCGGGCCAAGAGTCCAACGTCGGAACAGACTTGATGAACCCAGTCAATAGAGGGTCTGCCTCTGGGCCCCTGCCGCACTTCGGTTGGTGGGAATTTTATTCCAGATAAAATTCCACCTTCAGGGAGTGCTGTGTAAGTATGTTAGGTTAAGGTACTTATAATAAAAATGTTACCACCAGAAATTTTGAAATTCTTTTACTGTTTTGCAGTTATAAGTTTCATAGCATTCCTTATTTTTATGTTAATGTCAATAAAAAAATTATCAATTTGGTATTGTCCTCAGTGTACGTGTTCTTGCCAAGCACCCCTAAAATCCTCTCGCAATATAGAACTCTCTGAGTTCTTAAACTTTGTAGTCTAAATTGAATAAAAACCTGTAAATCTTCTGGTCGAATGTGATCAGTGGTGAGCCATAAAAACTAACCCATCAAATTCAGGTCAACAAACGACCCTGCCACCAGACTTCTGGGCTGTGGTGGTCCTGCCTCTTCCCCTCCCTATTGGAAGTGGGCTTTTGCAGGAAGTTTTTGCTTATTTATTTTGCACCATGCAGGTACCTGGGCAGCTGAGGAGGCGGTATGTGCTACTCAGCTTCCCAGGTCCCTTGGACTCCCCAGGGTGATTACTGATGAACCCAGGAAGCTGAGTAGCAGATACCGCCTCCTCAGCCACCCGGGAACCTGCATGGTGCATATAAAAGCTCAGGATTCTCTGTCTGGCTGCTCCTCTCCAGCACTGTCCATCCCCGTCTCTGGAGGTCCCCGCCAGCGCTCACCGGTTCTTCCCCTCCTTCCCACTCAGCCTCCTTCCCACTCGGCCCCCCTGCTGCTGCTTGCTGGTCCCTCCTCCCTCCCTCCCGCCCCACTTGGCCCCCTGCTGCCACTCACCGGTCCCTGCTCTGGTAGGAGGAGGGATGCATCAAGTGGCGGTAGGGGGCCGAGCGGGGAGAGGAGAGGAGGGACCCTACGTGGCGAGGGGTGGCCGAGTGGGGAATGGGGAAGGAGAGGAGGAATGCACATGGCAAGCAGAGAGGGGGTCAAGAGGGGAAGGGTGGGAGAGGAGGGACCAGCAAGCAGCAGCGGGGGGGGCAAGCGGGGAGGAAGGACCAATGAGTGGTGGTGGGAGAAAGAGGGACCGGTGAGTGGGGAAGAGGCTGAGTAGGGAAGGGAGCAGGGTGGGTGCACAGGGTGGGCGGGGCCATGGCCAAAAGAGGCAGTGCAGGGAGCTAGTCTCCCTGAGGGGAAGCTTTACCCGCTGCCCATGTCACCCACCTTGTCTCTCTGAAAGAGTCAATATAATTTGAAACCCCAACAGAGTCATCAACACTTAGAACTGGCTGAAAAACTGGATACATTTTTTGTGATGTTTTAATCCTGTTTTTTTTTTTGGAAACATCAACATTCAGAAAATTTTGACAAGCTCTGGTTAACACCTCTCTCAAATAAGGAAATCCACTGTCTCCCCGAAACATGCCATAACCGGGCCAGTAACTAAGGAATTATTGTTTGACACAACCCACTTCATGTTTATATATCGACTACAGGGCAGTATCTAACCTCTCATTCCTGAGCAACTTAAAGCAAGCACAATCTCTTCCATGCTGTTCCATGCATAATTTGTTGCATCCATTAGGTCAGTGCATGTGCTGGACCTAAGTGGGGGTTGCGGGGGAGAACAGAGTTTAGCATTCAAGTCCTTTCTTTGTAACTTGCTTTACAGGAGGAACACTACTAAGCATCCCCATAAGCATGAGGATGGCTGTTGTGGGAGGACTTTGTGTAAATGCACAGGAGGAAGGTTACTGGAGGCACCTCCCTTTACATATGCCGTCCCAAAAAGACAATCAGAATCCAGTCCCAAAGGGCAGAAGGGTGATGTTGGAGTAAACACTACTAACAGGAGAACTTAAGAAACCAAAAGTTAAACTAGGCAGCCTCCTGTTAGGTGCTTTTCCTGCTACACCCCTCTGCCTCCTTGTATGCCAATTTATACCCATAGCCCCTCACACTGACTTGTTAGTAAATTAACAGTGGATTGATGAATTAACCATACATGGATATGCATGGTTCCATATTTTTAAAATATATTGGCTTCTAGAGGATATAATGATAATAGCCCTCCCTCCATTGCCTATTGTTCTTTTCCTTCTCTCTGTTATTTCTTTGCCCTCTTGGTAGTATACTTTTGAAAAGGGGTTTAGGAATTGAATGGCACTGAAATCATTAAACTTTTGTTACAGCATATGGGTCTAGAATCTGATCTCTGTTGCAACAATGGAAATCTGGAGTGACTCCACTGGCTGAAATGGAGCTATTGCAGATTTTCAATGGTGTAGTTCAGAGCACAAGCTGATATATAGCATCAACCTAGAGAAAAAGGGAGTGTATGTGTGTGTGTGTGTGTGTATATACACACACACACACACACATATAGCATGTGTCATTATCAAAGCGCTGTACAAAACATTAGACAATCCACACAACAGCCCTAAGGCAGATGAGTACTATCATATTTATGAAATTATTAGGGCTGTCAAGCAATTAAAACAATTGATCATGATTAATGGTGCGATTAAAAATTTAATCATGATTAATCGTGTGATTAATCGCACTGTTAAACAATAGAACACCATTTATTTAAATATTTTTGGATGTTTTCTACATTTTCAAATATATTGATTACAATTACAACACAGAACACAAAGTGTACAGTACTCACTTTATATTTATTTTTTATAATAAATATTTGTGCTATAAAATAGTATTTTTCAATTCACCTCATGCAAGTACTGTAATACAATCTCTTTGATGAAAGTTGAACTTACAAATGTAGAATTATGTACAAAAAATAACTGCATTCAAAAATAAAACAATGTAAAACTTTAGCGCCTACAAGCCCACTCAGTCCTACTTCTTGTTCAGTCAGTCACTCGGATAAACAAGTTTGTTTACATTTGGAGGAGATAATGCTGCCCATTTCTTGGTTACAATGTCACCTGAAAGTGAGAACAGGTGTTCACATGGCACTGTTATAGCCAGCGTCACAAAATATTTGCGTGCCAGATGCGTTAAAGATTCATATGACCCTTCATGCTTCAACTGCCATTCCAAAGGACATGCGTCCATGCTAATGAGGAGTTTAGGTCGATAACTATCCAAAGTAGTGCAGATGGATGGATGCATGTTCACTTTCATCATCTGAGTAAGTTGCCACCAGCAGAAGGTTGATTTTGTTTTTTGGTGGTTCGGGTTCTATAGTTTCCACATCGTATTGCTGCTCTTTTAAGACTTCTGCAAGGATGCTCCACACCTCATCTCTCTCAGTTTTTGGAAGGCACTTCAGATTGTTCAACCTTGGGTCGAGTGCTGTAGCTATCTTTCGAAATCTCACATTGGTACCTTCTTTGTGTTTTGTCAAATGTGCTGTGAAAGTGTTCTTAAAACAAACAACATGTGATGGGTCATCATCCGACACTGCTATAACATGAAATATATGGCAGAATGCGGGTAAAACAGAGCAGGATGCATACTAATCTCCCCCAAGGAATTCAGTCACAAATGTAATTAACGCATTTTTTTTAACGAGCGTCATTAGCATGGAAGCATGTCCTCTGGAATGTTGGCCGAAGTATGAAGGAGCATATGAATGTTTAGCATATCTGGCACGTAAATACCTTGCAATGCTGGCTACAAAAGTGCCATGCAAAAGCCTGTTCTCACTTTCAGGTGACATTGTAAATAAGAAGCCAGCAGCATTATCTCCTGTAAATGTAAACAAACTTGTTTGTCTTGTGACTGGCTGAACAAGAAGTAGGACTGAGTGGACTTGTAGGCTCTAAAGTTTTACATTGTTTTGTTTTTGAGTGCAGTTACATAACATAAAAAAAATCTACATTTGTAAGTTGCAGTTTCACGATAAAGAGATTGCACTATAGTACTTGTATGAGGTGAATTGAAAAATACTATTTCTTTTATCATATTTACAGTGCAAATATTTGTAATAAAAATAATACTATAAAGTGAGCACTGTATACTTTGTAGTCTGCATTGTAATTGAAATCAATATATTTGAAAATGTAGAAAAAACATCCAAAAATATTTAACAAATTTCAATTGGTAGTCTATTGTTTAACAGTGCGATTAAAATTGTGATTAATCGCTATTAATTTTTTTAATCACGATTATTTTTTTGAGTTAATTGCGTGAGTGAACGACGATTAATTGATAGCCCTAGAAATTATATATCAAAGCACACAGCAACTTCAAGTTGTTTCCTTGATTCTGAACTTTTCCACTTGCAAACTCTTGACACATCCCTAGATATAACTATTTGAGAAAAATGACAGTATGACTAAACAATAATGAACCAAACAGCATGTTCAGAACACAGAGGAGGGTTGCATGAAATGTGAGCAGATAGAGAAGAAGGGAATTAATGCCAGGAGAGTACTGTTCTTTAGGAATCTCTCTATACATGACACAAGTTACTGCATCTACAAGGGAATTCACAAGACACTGCTGATAGGTAAGAAGGTCACCAACTTGGCTGTTGTCATCAGAAAGAAACAGAGGCCAGCACTGATGGGAAGAAAGGGCATTAGAAAACCACTAATCGTAATGAGTCATTCATAAAAGAACCCTCTTGTCCAAATATATCAACTATACTTGTATCCTTCTACTCCTGTGATTGGAAAATAGTCTCTCTACCAGGGCCGGACTTATGGATGGGCAACATGTGCGACCACCCTGGGCGTCATGGCCAGGAGAGGAGGGTTGTCATGATCGAGAGACTGCAGAAGGGCCGTGCCCACCCAGGAGGAGTGGGGAGAGGATAAAGGAGGCTGCGGGACAGGAGCTAGGTGCCCACAGATATCCCCTCTCCGCCCTCCTGGCAGCATGACATCTGCAACACCACCGCCGCTCCACCGGCTGCTGCTTTGCCTGCTGAGTGGCTGCCCGCTGCTTGGGGAGCAGTACTTAAAGGGTGCCAAAGAAAGCTTGCCCAGGGCACCATTTTCTCTAAGTCCAGCCCTGCTCTGTACTCGGATACTCTCCCCACCATATTCCCTGAACTTCTGCTTTTCCAATTAGTGTTTTCCCCAAAAGACTGCTGTTTCTTTGCAGCACATTGCTGTGCTCTGACACTAACCTAAACATTCAACTCTGACACAAGTTACACTGGTGTTGCTTATAGTAGGAGTGCCCCTGAACAGCTTCTGCCCATCCCCTTTGTGTCTCTTTTTAGTAGGGCCCTCTCTCTCTCTCTCTCTCTCTCTCAAAGAACTCTCTCATACAGTTTGAGAACAGAAAAGGGCAATTTCCATACAAATGGGAGTGGGGCATTGCATAAGCAGACAGCAACAGCCTGATATGATCACACAGCATGAACAGAGAATTAAAAATGTCAAATATCCAAAGTAGAACTCACTACAGTTTCTGAACAATCCCATTGGCCCTACTATATTCATAAAACCTATCTGCTAAATAATTACCAGTAATTAAGTTACTGGGGCAAATTTTCTGCTGATGTGAACACATTCAGGTCCCTGGACTTCAAAAATTTACTGGTTTCCACCTGCAGAGAATCTGGCCCTTCATCTGTTTGCAAATTATTTAAAATAGGAAAAAAAGGGCCCAACCCAGCAAATAAGTTGCGTGCAGCTCTAGAGATGACTAGGGCAAGGGTCCTTACACTTTTTCCACAATGTGAGTCAACTCTTAATAGAGTGTCTTCTGGGCCAACCCCGATGCCCATTTGTGAGCTTGTGATCACCGTGCCCAATCATAACAAAATAACAACCCTGTGCCAACTACATCAATTATTTATATTGAAAATTAATTAGGAAATTAATTAGAAAATTAAAAAAATAATTAGAAAATATATATTGTTGTGGGTTGGGCAAAACATCATTGAAGCTCATGGGTGTAATTACCGCCCATCGTATAAGATGTCTGTAAGAAACAATTAAGCTCCCTTTTGAAGCATGAGTGTCTCCTACCCCAAACCCAGGGTCTTTGTACACTGGAACTGGTGGTTTCATTTCCAGTTTGGATAGACATACCTGCATAAACTCTACTCGAGCTAACACACTAAAACTAGAAGTGTAGCCACACTGTCACAAGCAGCAGGAGGTGCTAGCCACCCAGGTACCTACCTGAGGTTTCAGACAGGATTGTATCTGGGGCAGCCAGCCCATCCCACCACTGTGGTTGCACTTCTGTTGTTAATGTGCTACCTCAGACCTAGCACGGGCATTTCTACTCAAGCTGGAAATTACACCTCCTGTGCTATACCCACAGATGCATCACCACCCACATCAAAGGCACATGGAAGTCTGGTTAGGAATTTGAACTATGTGGGACAGGCGCTTGTCTGGGTATTGTTGTTAGCAGAGATGGGAGGGGGGGTGAGAGAAGCAGAAGAAACACCACAGAAACAGGCCCAGAAGAAGCAGAAAGCCAGACACAGCCAGAACAAGCACTGAGAGCATGGCCCTAAGAAAAACCTATACAGAGAGCTTTTGGGTTGAGCGATGACTGAAAGTGGCATGGAGCTGAGAGCAGTTTGAGTTTTTCTGTGTTCAGGGAAACCGGGCTTTGTACATCCTTTGTAAATAAACAACTCTGCATCAAAGATACCTGACTCCATCAACAATGTTGCCTCCTAATGAAAACAACCTGCAGGGCACCAAACTTTGGCTAACCCTAGGTCAAAAGGGGGTAACAAATACTTTTAGCTATCTTAATTCAATTTAGAAGACAGACCATAGTAAAAGAGCCAACATGCTGGGACCAGCAATCTTTCAATAGACCACAGACTGGGAACTGCTAATAGAAGTCTTTTAACCCAGTTTCAACATAAAATGAATATAATATCATATACTTGTTTCCAAATCTGCCCCAGGGGTTAAGCAGAATTTGAAAAACTAAATACCTATTTGTATTATGTTTAGTCAGAGTTCAGTTTGCTAGGTTTTATTTTAAGTTGTCACTTTAGACTTCTGGGTTTTGAGAAATACCTTTAAACATTACTGGCAAAAGGAAATATAGCCCCAAGGGCTGAACATACAATGGTTAATGTTTACATACACTGTGTATTGAAAGGGAAGGCAAATGGAACGATTCTAAGTATGTAGAACAGTTGCTGTCTGAAACGATAAAAAATGATAACATAAAAGCGGTAATATCATCACTATTAAGGATGGCTCGTCTCCCATGTAATGTCTGATATTCTGAGTTTGATATTGCACCTCAGCCATTTCAAATCCGATTCAGCTCAAACTTGCTATGTAACTTATCATCAAATGTTCAATTTTATGTTTCCAAAGGGGGAAAAAAGGGTGATAATAGTTGAATTTTCCTTTTTTTAAAACACAGTGATCATTAGCTACTGATTTTTGCTAAACTAATCTACTCGTCCGTTCTCTGTCCACCATCAAATTCTTCTCTCTCCACCATTATTTATTTAAAAAAATGTATCAAAATTATTATTGTCATTCTTATTTAAAATATATTGAGCAGCAGTAGGGTATAATGGATAGGGGCAGTGAACCAGACTCAGGAGAGCTGGTTTCTATTCCTGGCTCAGCCACTGACCTGCTGTGTTGACTTTAGGCAAATCACTTCACCTCTCTGTGCATTTGGATCCACCTTCTGCCTTTATTCATGTTGTCTATTTAGTTGGTAAGCTCTTCAGATCAGAGAGGGTCTCTCGCTCTATGTTTGTACAATGTCTAGGACAATGGGGCCGTTAGTACCTCATACAAACAGTAATAATCCATTTTTTATGTCTAGGTTTATTGCAAAGGTCCAAAAGTGCAGCTGCTTTTGTGGTGAGAAATACCAATTGTTTAATAGTACATGCTGCACCACCATACAACAGTTTAGGACAGACAGGAATAAAAACCCTATTCAGATGAAACAGCAGGAGAATTTTAGGCAGAGAGCAGGACCAACTCAAACAGTTCTGCCAAGCCAGCAGCAATAGGATGTACTCGGCTCCAGTGGCCCCAAGAAATTATACGTAGATGATTTTGCTCATGTTACAGTGCTGCATGATATTGACTACATACAACTTCATCCTGGCTGACGGCTCTATTGGGATTGCACCAATTACGTGCATGTTTGATTACTTATTTTCTACCTCTTTTAGCACTTACAGGACTTGCCTCCAGCCTCCCTCCCTGCCCCTCCATCCTTCCCCACCCCACACACACACCTTCTGTTCCCCTCTGCCACTCACAATTTTCATAACATAGCAGTTTAGGTTAGATGGAGGGAGAAGGTCACAGACTGAATTTTGGGTTTGAAATGTATGCCCCATTTGTATGCATTTGCTAGGGACCCCAACTTTATTTATACAGGCCCTGACCAACAAAATATAAATAACCAAGGTAGTATTTGGCAAGAATACCAAGTAAAATCTCTGCTTTTGTGATATTGTCTTTAACAATCCCAAAAGGTCATTGTACCTTGCTTTTACATTTCATTTGAAATATAACACCTACAACAGCACAACTCCTCCTGACAGAATGTTGGACGACTGGTTCAGTTCTGATTCAGAAGGAAAAGGGCCACTTACTGAATCAACACCATTTTTTGCAGCCCTTAATTTTTTCTTGTTTATTTCCCATCCAACTGTAGACCCAACTCAATCCTGATTAGTTTAATGAGATGTAATGGGATTCAGAGCAAGATGGGGTGATTCCATAACTAGAGTCGATACATTTTGTTGTACTTGTTAATTATTATAATTTATTATTTGAATTACAGTAATGCCTAAAGGCCATATCTGACATCAAGGCCACTATTGTGCTAGACACTGTACATGGTGAGAGAGAGTCCCAGCCCTGACCACCTCACTGATTAAGAAGACTGCTGTCTATCAGATGCAATAGAAAGAAAGAAAAAAAAGACAGGCATAAATAAGTATTTTTATGTAGTGATAGATTATAGTGGTTGGCTTTTCTTTATCATTAGCTAAGAGTTCACACATGGCGCCCAGTATATGTAGTAAAATTGCCTTCAAAACATACCTTTACAGTGTGAAACAATATACTGTATTGGCCTGTGGGTGGCATTTAGTATCTTTAAATTATATAAAAGCTCCATAACCTACTGTAAATCCACTATCAAATAGCAAATGAGAGACTGAAGATGAAACTACTTGCAGCCACCTCCAAAATAACAAAGAATATCCTGGAGGTGGCTAGAATCCAGTACTTACAGCTGAGAACAGTGCCCACGGAATCTGTATTATTTTGTAATGACTGATATAGTGGACTTTTATTAAGGAGACAGCATGGTACATCAGTAAGGAAGAGATGTAAAAAAGCCCCGAAAACCCCAACATGCCAGCTGCCAGGTAGATCAGATACATAGAGGAGTTATAGATAAAGTTATCACTGATTCCGCCATTGCTACATGCATATAACTAAAGTCAATGGGAATTTTACATATACACCAGAGCTACAGAATAAGGTGTTTTACAGGATATTTCAACCTGCCCTTTAACGCATGACAATGAAAACCTAGCCTTGCTTATAAGAAGTGAGATTACATACCATTAAATCTTGATTTTACTATTTTACATAGTACAACTCTAATTCAAATATCTACAAACAGCAGGAGACATGAAGTGAGAGACATATCATTATAGGGTACAGTAAGCCATCCTAAGGAAGGTTTCAATGAACATAAAAATATATTACATATGAAAGGAACATATGAGCTATCAATAAGTGCAAAGCACAGGAAGATGAAAGAAAGCAAATTCTTCGGCCTCTGAATAGGGACAGGGCAGCATTACACCTAAAAAAAGCTAACAGTAAATGTCTGGTTTAAAAACACACACACACACACACACACACACCCCCCACCACCACCACACAAGCATTTAAAAATAGGCATCACATTACTAAGGTTATACCAGTAGAACTAAAAATGTGTGTGTGTTTAAAAATAAGGGATTGCAACGACTTTGAAGAATATGATTAGAATTCAAAATGATCTTGACAAATTGGACAAATGATCTGAAATAAATAGAAAAAAAATCAATAAGGACAAATGCAAAAGTACTACACTTAGGAGAGAATAATCAAATTGCACAACTACAAAATGGGAACTAATTGCCTAGGAAGAAGTACTGCGGAAAGCGATCTGGGGGTTTTAGTGCATCAGAAAGTAAATGTGAATCAACAATGTAATACCGTTGCAAAAAAAAAAGCAAACATCACTCTGGGATGTATTAGAAAGTTTTGTAAACATGACAGGAGAAGTAATTCTTCTGCTCTGCTTGGAGTTGATAAGGCCTCACCTGGAGTACTATGCCCAGTTCTGAGCACCACACTTTGGGAAAGATGTGGACAAATTGGAGGAAGTCCAGAGGACAGCAACAAAAATGATTAAAATCTAGACAACATGACCTATGAGGAAATATTGAAAAAAAATTGGTTTTTTTTTAGTCTGGAGAAGAGAAGACTGAAAGGGGACACAATAACAGTCTTCAAGTGTGTGAAAAGGTTGTTATAAAGAGGAGGGTGATCAATTGTTCTCCTTAATCACTGAGGACAGGACAAGAAGTAATGGGCTTAAATTGTAGTAAGGGAGATTTAGCTTAGACAATAGGAAAAATTTACCAACTATAAGGGTAGTTAAGCACTAGAACAAATTATTTAGGGAGGTTGTGGATTCTCCATCACTGGAGGTTTTTAAGAACAGGTTCCATAAACACCTAACAGAGGTGGTCTAGATAATACTTAGTCCTGCCTCAGTGTAGATAACCTATCATAGGGCCCTACCAAATTCACGGCTGTGAGAGATGCATCACGGACCATGAAATCGGGTCTCCCCCATGAAATCTGGTCTTTTGTGTGCTTTTACCTTATACTATACAGATTTCATGGGGAAGACCAGCATTTCTCAAACTGGAGGTCCTGACCCAAAAGGAGGTCATGGGGGTTGCAAAGTTATTGTCGGGAGGGTCATGGTATTGCCACCCTTACTTATGCACTGCCTTCAGAGCTGTGTGGCTGGAGAGCAGCGGCTGCTGGCCAGGCACCCAGATCTGAAGGCAGCGCCCTACCAGCAGCAGTTCAGAAGTAAGGGTGGCAATACCATACCATGCCACCCTTACTTCTGTGCTGCTGCCTTCAGAGCTGGGTGGGCAACTGCTGGTTACCATGCCATACTTACTTCTGTGCTGGTGTTCAGAGCTGGGCTTCCAGCCAGCAGCGACCACTCTCCAGCTGCCCAGCTCTGAAGGCAGGACCGCCCCCAGCAGTAGCACAGAAGTAAGGGTGGCAATACCGAGAAGCCCTCCCCCCCCCACACACACACACACAATAACCTGGCATACACACCTCACAACTTCCTTTTGGGTCAGGACTCCTACAATTACAACACTATGACATTTCAGACTTAAATTATGAAATTGACCAAAATGGACTGTGAATTTGGGAGGGCCCTATCTATCAAGCTCCCTTCCAATCCTACATTCTAAGATATTCAGAAGCAAAGGCTTAGGTTTCTCTTCACATTTGTTTTAATTTAAATTTTATATTATATATAAACCTTTTTATACTAAAATAATTGACTGGGGTTACATGACCTACAGTGCTGTAACCTTTTTGCCCAGCTAGCAGATCAATACTTTGTTGAATATTCAGTGATTTCATACATTCATTTGAATGCAGAAATTGCAATGTTGTATATTGTACACCAGAAGCAGAACTAAGCCTTTACGAAGAAATAGATGTGATTTTGAACAAATCTCAAAACGGAGTCTCAATTTAAGCTTTTTCCAGGACAACATATGGTCATATTAAGCAATTCTACAGGTAATTCATCCATTCCAACTGTTCTGTACATATCATTTAGAAAGGTAGAATGTTCACCTTGGGGTCTTTAAATAGTATAAATCAATTAACATAACTAGCTGTCAAATACTTCTCAGGGATCATTAAAAGTTTATGAAACAAACCACTATCTTCTGAGAATGATGTGATGGGAGAATTTTTTCCTCTTATTAAAATCTAGGCAGTAAACAATACAATGTCTGAATGTATTAGAAATGTTTGGTGTACACTGGTTGACCAATGCTACCAGTAATACAATATATCTGAGCACAAAATAAGACAAACCTACACAACAGACATATTGATTATCCAACATAAGTTCATCAATACAGGGCCAGTTGTAAACAGAATAGCCCTGTTACAGTTGTATTTTTCTGGAGCCCATTAGAAAATTAAAAGATACTGGAGCAAGATGTGCTTGCAGATACACTGGTGCTACTCCGTTTAAGGCCCCACTTAAGCAAAGCATTTAGGTACATACATAAGTCCAACCCTATTTAGCAAAGCACTATGTGCTTAACTTTAAGCACATGCTCAAGACTCACTGACTGCAAACAAACTTAAGCACATGCTTTAAGTCATTTACTGAATTGGGGTCTGCACACATGGAATTCCATGTTGGCTCTTCCCTACATCTGGGTCTTCATTCAGCCTCCAGAGACATCAGTGGTTTGATGAGTAGAAGCTCTCCAGAGGAAGGTTGTTACATCCCCTTAATTTTTAGATCTCAGGAAATCCACTGAAGGCAAGGAGTTTTTGCAATGCTTCCCAGCCCAGCAGCTCCCACTGCTTCTTGAACAGCCTGGCTCCTACAGGTGACCAAGTACATGTTTTATATATGTCTTAATTACCAGGGGCTAACATGACTGCAGTTGCCCATGGAAATATATTTATTTGAGGGTGCCAAAACATGTAATAAAGAGGGAAGAAGCATATATGGCTGTTAACAAACCAGATTCTCTTTGGGGATTTCTTCTGAGGAGGAAGGGAGAATTTATCACATCTTGGAGAGCACCGTAGCCAGCCCCAAACCTTCCTCACTCAGGGCTACTCCACTAAAGCCACTTTACTGCTGAATGAGGGCAACCCCCTGGGGGTTTAATACACTTTAATTTATGTGTATTAACTTCACTGCTTCAGTTGATTCATCTTATTTTACTGAGTTTCCCTGATTAGATAAAGTCTCTCAGAATAGGAGCCCTGCAGGACCCTCACAGAAGAGTTATGAGGTAAGGGAGGACAACATGGCAGAGTTGATAATTGCTGATTTCCATGCCTTCCTAACCTAGACCTGCTGTTGTAGACACACTTCCATTCAAGGAACTAGAGGAGAGTTTGGGAGGTTTAAACAGGCTAGATCCTGGTAGTCACATAGACTACTGGATCACTTGTCATCTGATATTTTCTTGGTTGAAATGAAATTAATGAAATGTTACAGGCAAAAACACTCATTTTCAACCTTTGGAGGGACAACTAGTGAAGTCCTAAGTTTGGAAAGTTTTACTCTCTTTAAAAGACTTTCTTTTCTCCCTCAGATAATTTGTGTCAGTGCCATAATAAAATTAAATCAAGGCCAAGCAAAATAATGTTTTAAATATGACATCAGAGCAAATACTTGTATATACAGCTTTTCTTTGTTTTAATTTTTAAGGCATGAGGATTTCTTTTTGTCCTTGGTTTAAAATACATTCCAGATTTTTCTGTTTATAAACTAGAAAGCTGCAGATATTCCCATGTAGGCATTTCACAATTTATTCTATTTGAAGGGGCACACATAAAAATGCATTGCAGAGAAATGGTGCTTTCTTTTCTAACAAGCATATAGTTCAAGCATCAGTCTGTTGAAATACAATTTCCATCTCTGTGTCAGTGATGAGTATTTATACCTCTGAGATGGCCTGAATCACTCCTCCACTGGAAAGAGGAATAAAAACAATGAAAGAAACACGCCCTGCTTTGGAGTGTACTATGCACATCTAACACTGTGCTCAGCTCTGTATGAGGAAGACTGGAGTTATACTGCGGGAGGGAAGATCTTTTAAGCTTGATGCCAAAAGTGTATTCAGAAAGAACAGTGTCACTCTTGTCTTCTTGTTCTAACACTTCTCTTTTCCATTTAAATAGCCACTGCCTGGTTTGCCCTAAATATTGTAAATCGCCAAAAGGCAAAGTCTTGGCAGCAACTCATTCAGACTATTATTACAGGTGTCTGAAAGGATGTTACATCTAGGTCTCATATGTTAAAGCAGTACACAGTTATTGGGGAACCTATGCTTTAGTGACCTTTACATCTTGTTTAGAATTTCTCTAGGCACTCATCCCCTGAAACATGTCAGTTATATATTACTGCAATTGTGCAGCAGGAAGAATTTTCCCCTTCTTCCTTCATTGTCACTGCCTAGGTGTAGTGCCTAGACTAGTCAGTATTCACACTAGACATAAATAATGTTGACAGTCAGGAGAAGCACGCACTAAATATACAAGTCCCATACAGCAGCAATCAATCTTATCTGACTGACTAACCCCAGAAACATTTTTTTAAACATTTTTTTTCTTTTGATCATCTTCTGAAGGTTTTTGACAGACACTTTTTGGTTTCCTCTTTATATTGAAGCTCTAACAGAGCCAGAATAATAAATAATATATTTCTTTAGCCTCCCTATATTCTAGCTAAATGGCATACACTGGGACTGAAAGTGGAAATCTATAGACAAATGGTGTAATCCTGATACAGGATAGGCAGGTGATTTATCTGAGGCTTAGATTTGATACATCAAGAGGGGGGGAAACCCTTACTTTCTGAAAAATTTCAGTTCTTTGGGAAATATGGTCTTCTAAAATGGTACTAGAGACATTTCAAAACAGATTAAGACTAATGTATTTCAAGAACAGCAGTATTCTTTTCATGTTTTTGTTTTTAGGAAATTATGCACACCACATAACCTTCCTCCACAAAAATAGGGTGGTGGGGGGGGGGGAGTGATTGTTAATGCAGCCCTGATGTGTGAATGAACTTGAGTTACATGTTTCAGAGTAGCAGCCGTGTTAGTCTGTATCCGCAAAAAGAACAGGAGTACTTGTGTTATGTTATATGCATCCGAAGAAGTGGGCTGTGGCCCACGAAAGCTTATGCTCTAATAAATTTGTTAGTCTCTAAGGTGCCACAAGTACTCCTGTTCTTTTTGAGTTACATAGTGATATTTCTTAGGGTGCGCCCATTACTGGTGCAAGACATAAAATTCACCATTACAAAAAAGAAGACCAGGAGGATACATTCAAACCATGTATCAGTGCTGACCACAGACACAACAGGTATTCTGGAATATTCACATATGTGGTGTCATATCACAACACCACCCTTAACTCAGTCTGGGTTTCACCTGATTTCAGTTTTGTGTAGTTTGCAGCCAACTTAGTTTAATTGGCAATGCCTCCTATTCCCTTCTCAGGCCTAGTGGAGGCTTTGATACTGGGGACCATTCCATCCTTCTAGAATACCCATCTGGCTATCTAGGTGTCTCTCACCCTTCCTGTTATGGATACACCCATATCAGACTCTTTTCTCTCTGGTAACAAAGGAGTTCCATCTCTGTAACAAAGCTCCACCTCTATAGTGTCACAATGGGTTTAGTTCTAAGCCCTCTGCTCTTTCTGTTTAACCTTTGTCCCCTTGATTACATAGCTATCTTTAATATTAACAATTCTGTACTAAAGATATAAAATATGTACATTTGGCTACCTCTAACTTCTCCTTGCTCACCTTCTCTTCTTGTCTTAAGCAAGTAAAGATGTGCTGTCATCTCATTTGCATTTAGAGAATTTTCCCCAAAATGTGTTTCTCTTGAACAAGTGGAGCATCTTCAACACACTTTTTTATCTTTTGAACTCAGATGCCTTTGCTTCCACATACTGGAACATTGACATCATCTTATCTTTTAACTCTTCTTTTCATACATCCCCAAGGCCTGTAAATCCACTTTTCACTGTCTGCAACTTTTCCCATGTATGCTAATGCCTCATCTTCATTTCTGCTCAAATCCTTAGCCATGCCTTTTTTGCCTTGACTCTTGCAGCTCTTGGCTCTGGTCTCCCTCAAGACCCTTCTCTTCAAATCTTATCATGGTCAGATTGGTACTGTCTGCCTTTTCATGTGTATAAAAACAGGCAGCCAACCTTCCTCCTCCTTAACAAATTCCATCAGCTCTCCATTTTTTTTTCAGGATCCAGTTCAAAATTGTTCTCCATGTTCTAAAACCTGCTCCAGCCTATCCCAAACACTGTGCCTCTCTCTTCTCCCATACTACTTCCCTTTGCTCATCTAGAGCTGGCCTCTTCTTGTACCCTCCACATAATCCTATCACTTTTGGTGTGTGAGGGCTTTCTCCTTGGCAGATCTTGACTTGAGGTACTGCTGTATCCCTTCCTGATTTACTCTCCATCTCATTTCAAATTTAAGCTGAAGATCTCTTTTCTACTTTGTCTAAAATAAAGGAGAAAAAAAGAAAGGAGAAAGAAGAGAAGAGAAGAGAAAATCTTGCACAGATAATAGTTATGGCTCCTCTCCCCTACAACTCTCTAAAGCTTTTTGGGTACACTTTGTTTTAAAGAAGATTATCACAAATGTATTTTGGTTTATTGTTTTTTGTTGTTGTGCTACACCATGTGATCAAATAAGCATAAAAATTACTTATCCAACCTGTGATATAGGTTGCAGAATTTTCCATAATTTGTCATGCATGCCAATGGAATTCCATGCACTTCCATTTATTGCTACAGTGCAACATCTCTGTTTTATCAAGCTAGCAGTGTCATAACAGAACCTGTAAAATTAACCGTAGCCAAATTTAATGCCATATGCCAATAATTTCTGCAAACTTTGCTGCACACTGCAAGGGGGTATGTTTAATGTTGGGAAGCATGCTACATGCCTAATATTGGAAATATCGATAGGATATGAGATCATAATTGTGGCAATGTCTTACAAGCCTTTTGTAGCATTAGGTAAACAACACTGTAATCCTCCTAATTATGTTGCCTTAGGCAGCCATCTCATTATATACTGTTCATGATGTGACTTTTTAAAATGCTGTCAGAGTAATCCATTGTGCAGCAGTCTTTCAGATTAAATGTTAAGACACTGATCTTTTAGCACAAAACACAAATGTGCTTTGGATAATGATATTTCCAGTTAGGAAGATGATTAGTGTACTTTAGGAAGAAAGTTAGTTACTAGGGAGCCTGTTAGGTGTCATTCTCTGAGATCAGAATAAGATGCCTTGAAATAACAGAAAATCTAGATCCAGATATACGGGTTGATTATTGGCTGAATGCTGACCATATGTTTTTGCAGTATGAAATGTAAAGTCCCTCCCACAAGAAGATCCGGAGAACATAATGCATGGTTGTAGGCAGTGTAATTTTAGCCATGTTGGTTCGAGGATATTAGAGAAACAAGGTGGGTGAGGTAATATCTTTTATTGGACCAACTTTGTTGGTGAGAAGACAAGCTTTCAAGCCACACAAGGGTCTTGCTCAGATTGTTGTAATAAGCCATAAATCCACTGTCTCTGAAACCCACTAACCCCTTCTTTTTGTCCTATGACTGCAGAGGTGTTAACGGGCCTTGAATGGTCCCTTGCAATATGTGCTAACTACTTATGCTAAACAATCTGTTCCACCTTCCATTTTGCTGTGACATTGGGAGTTCCTTTCCCAGACCTGAAGAAGAGCTCTGTGTGGCTTTTAAACTTGTCACTCTCATCAACAGAAGTTGGTCCAATAAAAAAAGATTACCTGACCCACCTGGTCTCTATAATACATAGTGACAAGAGAGCATATACTACTTGTCTGAAGTTTGGTACTCAACATAGTGCATAGAGAATTTCTAATATTTTGGACTTTTTACTCCAAAAGTTGGGCACAGTGTGGTCCTACATTAGGCACTTTTTATACCATACATTTTATGGTCTGGTATTAGGCAACACAGAGACAGGGAGGAGTAATTTTCAATTTATGTCAGCTTCAGCAAATCTGGCCTATAAGCTTTAGTCTTCACATACCATTTACAATCCTATGATACATAAAGCATCATATATGAAAGCTCAGAAGATACATAAACAGAGATAAATAGCTAAGTATGGTATTTGTCAAGAGAACTTTACTGGGCTGAGACAGTGAAAATTGTAAACTGAGAAATCATCATGTACTTAAACTGAAATGCCAGATGTTGTATCTACTTCATTCACTAGCAAGCATCTGCATATTAATATTTGTTTATCCCTACCTTGCTGAAATATATCTCTAAATATACTCTTTGGCAATAAGATCCAATTGTAACCAGAGAAATCACAGCAACGCTCATAGAATTAATATATCTCTACCACATGGGGCACCCCTAATCTGTTGGATTGAGGGGGTATTTGTTCTTCACACTCACTGGGCAGTGCAGTGTCCTGTTCTGGCACCAGCTATTGACTGTTTATTAAAATACAATTTCCTCTTGTCTGGCATTTACAGACATATCATAGTAGGGAATGATAGTTCTCTGTCCATATTGGCATATTACAGTGGCATAATGTTAAGATTAACTCTACTTTCCAGATAAGTGTATAGGTGACATAGAGCATGCATAATGAAAACAATATTGATCACATGTGCAATGCCCATACACTTGCAAAACTGATGTCAGGATTCTGGCTCATATGGATATAACTCCTGAAAGGCACACAATTTCCTTTTTCAAAGGTTAGAATTAGAAAAAAAAATATTTTAATTGAGTTTCTGACCTTGGAAGTACTTACATGTGTATTCTTACTCCCACAAAGGGGAAAATATAAAGTGATTATATCCTGTTAGAAAAAGAGAGCAAATATAGTCCTGTGGTTAAGGCACTTGACTGTGACCCAGGATACCTACATTCACTTTCTGGCTCTGCAAGAGTTTCTTTGTGTGACCTGAGGCACTTAATATCTCTGTGTTTCCAGTTTCCTGTTTGTAAATGGAGATAATAGCACTCCCCTAATTCACAAGGGCATTATGGATAAAATAATTAACAAATGAGAGGTGCTCAGATGCTATGTTGATGGGGCATATAAATACCTAAATAAAAAGGGAATAGAAATGATCCCTCTCCCTCCCTTATCCCTACTAATCTTAGTAAAACAAACTTTTAATTTCTCCTAAAATAATCGGGGCCAATGGCTTTGGTAGGAGGATAAACATTTTATTTCTTTCCCACCTTTTCATAGAATATTATCTTTGCATCCCGGAACTGTCTATAACTGGAGGAAGGAAAAAACCCATTGCTTACAGTATATGGTGCCTTTCAAAGCACTGAATAGGCACCTGATCCTGATTGATTCTTAGCACCTGCAACTCCCACTGAACTCAATTGGTGGTGCACCACTGATGACCAAGCCTTAACTTCAACAAACTCAACACACCCACACAGTTCATTACCTTCAGCTTATTGGGAGTTAACCAAGCGTTAATTTAATATGAAAGCAAACATTTGTCTAGCTGAATGTCCACTGAGACAACAGAGTAATAAATTAGATAAGAACAGCTGTGTCACCATCCTTTATTTAAACACATAGACTCTACATTTATGTTTACATTTTCCAAAGTGCAAAAAGAACACTAGCACAGATCCTTTTTGTTGTTGTTGTTGCAGCACACTGCAGGATGCTAAAATGAGTTTTGCCTTGACCTAACTCAATATTTAAGGTGTCTATACCAATTTCATGCAGCTGTACAGTAAAAATGTATTTCTATTTGGTAATTAGTACAGTCTGTTTTATGAGATTTCTGTAGCTATTCTAATCATGACTTAGGTTGTCATTTTATAGCTAGCAGTAAAGTCGGATATATTCCTGTTACTGAATCCAGGCTATGTGTAAGTATAGAAACTCAAGGCAAGGACTGAATGACTTTTCTCTTGCCTCACAACTGACATCTTGCCACAAGATGGCACCAAAGGACTAAAAATCTTAATATTCTTAAGGTTTCCTTGCTAGAGAAATGGAACAAACTTTGATGGGGATTTTACCAGTGAAACCATCAACAGTTCACCTTCCAGTGAGTCAATAGGTTGTTCACATAACCCTCCCTTGCTTTGACAAGCTGCTGAATGCTGAGACCTAATTTTGGTTCATTTAATATTCAGGAAGTTTATTTTCCTTAAGTTTAGGTTTCCTAAAAATTGCAGAAAGGAAGGGGATAGCATTTAGAATTAAAAACTTGATTTTCAAGGCACAAGCAAACACATACAGAAGCGTATGCTGGTCACCAACCAAACGTTGATGGCCCTGAAGTAAATGAATTTCATCCAAGTTAAAAAAAAGCAACAACAACAGGAAAAGTTTAATCTAAAAACTGCTGAACTGTTTCTTTTTCATTGGTAACTGAATAGTTATAAAATATTTTTCCACATTAACATTTTAAACAGAAATTCAATTGTCATTTCCAATTCATTGAAGGCTTTATGGAAGGTGCATGCTACAAGAAAGACTCAATGATGAAAAATATTCCTAGCATATTTTTAATTTCATTGTTATGTTAATTTTTTTTCTATTTCCTAGTTTCCACAAAACATCACAATTCACAGAGAATTTTGTTAAATGCAAGAACACAATTCTATGATAAAGTCAGATTGAATTGTGTCCACCTATTTCAAGAGCTGAAAACAAAGTAAAAATTATATGCCATAATTGCAATACTGGTACTTATAATCCTACTACTCTGCACTTATTGACACATATCTCTCTTCAAAATAGTGATAAAGTATAGTGTCTACACATAAAAAAGCAAAGATAAGCATTCTCCTTAATATTCTTTAACTAACTGCATTTTTTTCTTATAAAAAACAATAACCTGAAGGATGTTTGCATTATGAAACAAGAGATTTTATGTCAGAAATGTCTTATGTTTTATTGGCACTGTTGATGATAGTACAGTATTTAACTGCATTGAAAGATGAAATTTCATCCATGGATCAATTTATTTTACCTACTATATTTTAAGGCACTCACACTTTACCTCAGAGGGCTTAATGCCTCAAAGTAAGTCCACTGAAATCAATTATATGACTCCTACTGACTTCAAATGGGCTTTGGTTCAGGCCTTTATTCATCTGTTTTCCTTAAACTTGCAAATGTCACTGCCTTTAGGTCATTTTTTTTTTTCATATCATCTATCTTACCCTAACACTAACCGGTCCAGTTGTAGTCTGTTATTATCTAGTGACAACACAGGAATTCTTCTCCAGAGGTAAAATGTTCATAGACTAGTCATATATTCAAATCTACAGTACTGTGCTTTTTTTTTTCTTGCTTTTCTTATTAAAATCCTGCTAACCTACGCTTTACAAATACATATTTAATGTATA
Organism: Terrapene triunguis; assembly: GCF_002925995.2. Lineage (NCBI taxonomy): Eukaryota > Metazoa > Chordata > Testudines > Emydidae > Terrapene > Terrapene triunguis. Next base: position 559,146 of record NW_020664400.1, read on the forward strand.
TTGGGAAAAGTAATAAGCAAAGTACAATACCAAGGAATTTTAGATATATTTTTTTTTGAGTCCATGTATGGTGCAGTAAGCATTACGGCAAGTCTGCAACACTGAAACATGACCCAGTCAATGGTCATATATGCACTAAGGCCTTGGCTACACTTGCAGCTGTACAGCGTTGTGAGGTAAACCTGTCTTCGTACAGCTGAGTAGAGAAAAGCGCTGCAGTCTGTCCACATTGACCGCTGCCAGCGCAGTGGCGTGGCCACACTTGCAACATTTGCAGCTGTGTTGGGAGTGGTGCATTATGGGCAGCTATCCCAGCATTCATGTGGCTACAACATGCTTTTCAAAACGGGGGGTGGGGGTGGGGTGTGACAGGGAGTGTGGGGGGAGAGAGAGTGCTTTTTGGAGCGTGTCAGCACTCTATTTTGCAAGTTCCAAACTCCCGGCCCCCTGCTCATTCATTCACTCACTCAAAGCAAACAGCAAACTGTTTGCTTTTTCTCTGTGGTACGAGCTTTGAAACCGGCACTTCCGCATTCCTGCAGCCAGTCACAACAATGGAGAGGATTGGCCACTTAAGAAGGTGATTAGTACAGTGCTGCAAACGTTTACACTCACACCCGTGAGTCATAGCCATTCCGCTGTATCTCTTATGCTTCTCGGGGAGGTGGAGTACCTGCAGCGGTGTACCCAGGGAGATACAGCGCTGCAAGTACCCTGCCAGTGTGGACAGGGAGTGAGTTCCAGTGCTGGGGAGGCTTTACAGTGCTGTAACTGGCAAATGGAGCTAAGGCCTTAGAATAAAGGTAGTTTAGGTTGCTCACTAGCGATTGAGATGAGCTGTTCCATTTGTGAGGAACTTTAAATGGCATGGTGACTGTAAAGATTAAAAGAAAACCTATAAGAAAGAAGAGATTTGAAAACTGCTGTTTCTAATATTGTTCTAAATCATGAATCTAATTTATGTAATTTAAGTCCCCCAAATGTAACAAATTGTTTTGTTTTGTTTTTTGGGTTTTTTTTAAGTTTTGCATTTCAGAAGTAAAATAAGATCTCTGTCTTTCTTAGCCATTCACTCACAGGTATCCAATTTAAGACAGCGCTAGCCTAGTGACCTCTCTGAGTCATAGTATAGACTGCTGAAATATTCTGAAGATTTATATGTACCAAAACTTAAATGGGATTATTTCTATAATGGACTATGCCTCAGTTCATCATTCTTTTTCTAATTCTCATTATTCTGACCTTAACAAGAAGCTGGATGAAATGAGCCACTACTGGGACATATTCATATATACACCTCATGTATTTCACAGAGTGGGTTTAGCTGGCTGACACATTGTTTATCTTTAGTCTGCGATCTCATTCAATTTATATAATTTCACCACATAGTTATTTCATGACTAAAAATAAAGTATTTCAATAATCAAAAACAATTACAATGTCATTAGTGGGCAATACCTCAAAACTCCAAATAAAAGAATGAAATAATTCCCCATATATTATGTGATTTCATCAAATTAATATGTCAATTAAAACAAGACACTTCCTCATCTCAAACCAGTTGAAGTGGGGGAGCAAATGTGTGTATATAATATAGTACTGTGTCCATAAATGTATTAACATTCCAATGGAAACACACCTACATCCAGAGATGGAGCTAACCCCCTGAAAAGTAGGTCTGGTCCATGATACATTTCAGCCCATTTCAGTGACAAAATGGCAGATGAAATCCAATGTTGGTAAGTGCAAAGTAATTTGCATTGGGAAAAAGAATCCCAATTATATATACAAAATGATGAAGTCTAAATTAGTTGATACCCCTCAAGAAAGAGATATTGGCATCATGAATACTCCCCTGAAAACATCTGCTGAATGTGCAGTGGCAGTCAAAAAACAAAAAGAGTGTTAGCAGCTATGATTAAATGGATAGATGATAATAATAATAAAAAATAATCACAATGCCACTATATAAATCCATGGTACGCCCACACATTGAATGCTGCATACAGTTCTGGTCACTGCATCTCAGAAAAGATATATTAGAATTGGAAAAGGTGCCGAGAAGGGCAACAAAAATGATTAGAGCTATGGAACAGCTTCAATGTGAACAGAGATTAAAAAGACTGGGACCATTCATCTCAGAAAAGAGACAAATGAGGGAGAATATGATAGAAGTCTATAAAGTCATGAACAGTATGGAGAAAGTGCATAGTGAAGTGTTATTTACCCCTTCACATAACACAAGAACTAGGAGTCAAACAATGAAATTAATAGGCAGCAGGTTTAACACAACCAAAAGAAAGTACTTTTTCACACAACGCACAATCAACTTGTGAAACTCATTGCCATGGGATGTTGTGAAGGCCAAAAGTATTACTGGGTTCAGAAAAGAAGTAGATAATTTTATGGAAGATAAGTCCATCAATGGCTATTAGCCAAGATGATCAGGGATGGAACTCCATGCTTTGAGTGCCCATAAACCTTCAACTGACAGAAGCAGGGACTGGATGACAGGGGATGGATCGCTATAAATTGTTCCCTCTGAAGCATTGACACTGGCCACTGTCAGAAGACAGGATACTGGGCTAGATAGACCAGGGGTCTGCAACGTTCGGCACGCGGCTCGCCAGGGTAAGCACCCTGGCGGGCCGGGCCAGTTTTATTTAACTGCTGACGTGGCAGGTTCGGCCGATCGCGGCTCCCACTGGCCGCGGTTCGCCGTCCCGATCCAAAGGGGGCGACGGGAAGCGGCGCGGGCCGAGGGATGTGCTGGCCGCGGCTTCTCGCCGCCCCCATTGGCCCGGGACGGCGAACCGCGGCCAGTGGGGGCCGCGATCGGCCGAACCTGCCGCGTCAGCAGGTAAATAAAACTGGCCCGGCCCGCCAGGGTGCTTACCCTGGCGAGCCGCGTGCCGAACGTTGCCGACCCCTGGA
>NW_020664400.1:562179-734370 GCF_002925995.2 Terrapene triunguis
CTTAACATGTCAGAGACAGGACAAGAAAGGAGAAAGGTTTTCCCAATGGCAATCAAGACTTCAGCCTCAACAGCAAGGTGAAGATGGGTGCCAATCTCTTGGTCAGTGACAGGAACCCACCTCAGGATTTCAATGGCAGGAACACCCATCCCCCACACAAAATAATCATTTTCTAATAGTGTAAACATAGTGATGTAACTCATGTCAGTATCCTCCTTTTGCTGGAGACAGATATGAGGATTGTTTCAGCCCAAAGGCTGTAGTAACTCCCCTAGCAGGAAAAAGAGATATGGGTCAGGAATATGAAGTCGATTTTTTTTTCTTTTGGTGGGGAGTGGGAATCAGTAGAAGGTTCACTCTTTACATAGCTCTTTAATTTTTCACATACAATCAGTGCAATTCATTACTTCCCTCCCTGATGCACAGGGCCGACTGCTTATGGGTATGGCTGCAAAATTCAAGTAGTTAATCCACATGAAACCTACTATGATACTGTTGCATATATTGTAGTTACAAGGACGACATAGGCAAACACCAAAAAATAAATGGTTCGTGAAATCATTACGTATCTTGAATATTATTACTGATATTTATGTATTTGAGATACTTTTCAGAGCATTTATTTAAAATAGAATAGAATATTTTAAATAAACTAAATTGATGTCTGAAAGGAAAGTGTCTTCTGTTTCATGAATTAAGAATTAAATTGATGTAATGAGAAGTGTTACATACAATTTACTGAGTGTTGATGTGTCTTATGAGTCACAGGGCCAAATTCTGCCTTCACATATTCCCCATGCCGCCACATTTATTTTAGACCAGAGTAGAACAGGATTTTCAATAAAATGAATGCCTGCTGGTGATATAGGAATATGATGCCATGGTCTCTCACATTCTGTGGTACTGACTCTAGATTCTACAATGCTGAGAATGATAAACATTGTTCACTAGACATGATTATAATTCACCACTGTAGTCACAAATGGTAATTAGGCCCCAGTCCTGTAATGAAAATTCTGAGGATAGGCTAGTGGGTGCATGTGATTGTCTTTGCAGGAATGAGGCTTTAATGATGCATAAATCAAAATCCCCCCGCCCCCCCAAAAAAACAAACAAACAAACAAACAAACAAACAAACCTTAAAGTAGTGCTAACTTGTGCAAAAGACTGTATAATTAAACAACTGGAAATAAATAGTACAGTACCAAAATAAAGGGTATTTACATATTTCATTACAATATTACATGTGAAAGGATAGATTAAATATTTGCATTTTCTGACAGTTATAATAATTAATGTGATTGTTATTGACATTCTTTTGACTTTTGTAATCTCTCCTTGTTTCCTATGTCTTGTGCATGTCCTGGTTTGTGCTTTTCAGTTACTACCTTTAAAGTGGATGGACTGTTCTAGTGCAGATTTAGGACATTTTCATATACTAAAGTGATTAATAATTATTTCCAGTAATTTGGGGATATTTATTTATTAAACGCCATTTTAAAAGGATTCCTTTTAAGTGTTAAATCCTTCTCATTTAACTCACTCCTGTAGGTTTCAGTTCAGCAAAAGTACTTAAGCACGTGCTTAAGTGGCACTGAAAGTAATGGGGTTTAAGTAATTTACTTAATAAATAAATAACAAAAAATAGACTGCCAAATCAGGGCTGTAATTCTCTTGAGGTACAATGGGGACTTCTTACATGAGTAAAGTGAATAGGATTCACAAAAGTATAAAGATGGGTCCAAGTTGTAAAATTCAGATCCAAACTCTTCCAGATACAGGACCTTGCTTTAGGTTCATTGCCGAAATTGTGGTTACTTGTAAATATATATATAATAGATTTTAGGAACATAGGACTGGAAGGGACTTTTAGGTTATCAACTACAGTTTCCAGCCATTGCTGGAGATCCAATCATATAATCCTATTCCTGAATTTACCAAATTCCATTTGAAGACTAGTTAGGTTTTTTGCCCTTATTACCCTCATTGGAAGGCTGTTGCAGAATCTCATACCTTTGATACTTAAAAACCTTCAAAAAAAACCTTGATGACTGCAGGCAACCATCCTTGATTTAATGTTTAAATGAATCAATAGCAACCTCAATCTTAATCTAAATGTGAGGATTAAAAATGGAAAGGGGAGGGAGAGGATAGAGAGCAAGAGCATGTACAGCCATGCCCTAAATGCACTGTTGCAGGACAGGGCCAGCTGTCATAATGTAATTTCTCAGCATAATATGGGCCAGCTGCTGTATGTTACTCATTCAAAATACCCTTTGAAGATAGTAGGAGTTTTGACTGTGTGAGGAAACCAGGAATAGTCTCTAAAAGGGGCAGGTGCTCTGGGAAGTTGCAGTGACTGTATTACGAAGCAGCACCTCCCCCTGGGACATGTAGGAGTGAGACAACAAATTGGTTGGAAAAGCCCTCTTTTTATCAGAAAATTATTTGTTGCACATAGCTTTTATGAGCTCAATGTAAAACCTTAGAAGATTTGGGAAGTTGTTTTGATCAGGCCCCAAAAATCCCTCTCCTGCCCCTTCGGGCCTAAAATGGCTTTTGAGACGGTGGGGTATTGACCCTGAACTGGACCATGGCTCACTTTTCACCAGTGCATGCGCCTAGTAAAAGTTGCACATTTCATCTGTAGTTTGCATGATTAACATGAGTTGTCTTGTTATTATTTTTTAGGAGACGATGTGCAGTTTTTCAAAAATATGTATACTTCTGATATGACAAATTTCACCTTTATTTTATGTTTCTTCTCTTAGTGGAACAAACATTACTATTAGACTTACTCCAATCTTCCTAAATCTGGTTTGGACACCATTCCACAAACTTTACCAATGATCCAATTCATGCAAAAATTGCAAGTTGTACATGCATACAGCAGTTAGTGCACATCTAAAATTCTTTTTTTGCACAACCACTAATTCCCACCACCATGATTTATTGCAGATTTGTAGACCTGAGAATTTTCAGGATACCTATGTTAAAATGGTGCCAAATCATTACTGAATCTGACCTGTGACCAGAGTCTGATCACAAAGAGAATTCTGGAGAATGTGTCAGCAATTCTGGGGAAAGCCTCATAAGTCTAAGCCAACTTCTCACAAACTGTGAAGAATTCTAGAAAGCGCATGAATTGTTTGTAGGCCTCTATCTTTGAACAGTACAAATCTCAGTATGACGAAAAAAGAAATCAGCTTACAAATAAATTTACACTGGGAGATTCTTACAGGAGACCAAACTTTGAAAGAGAAATGAAATTCAACTTGGAAAACAATGAAAACAAACACATTTCAGGGAAATAATCAGAAATATTGATATTTAATGGGAGGGAGAAACTTGGGAAGCTGTAATGTGGCAGTAAAAATGGCCAATGGCATTTTGCTCCTCATGCAAATGCATCCTGTCACAAAGCAGAGAAGTAAGAGTTCCCTCTCTAGAACCCTGATCCAAAGCCCACTGAAGTCAGTGGGAGACTTCAATGGGAATTAAATTAGACTCTTAGCCCACCATACTTCAGAACAATCTTGCCCTGACAGTGAGATTGAAAAGAATTGGATGATCTAACAAACTTTTTCCACTTGAAATTTCTATGGGCCATGAAAATAATCCTAAATCATTTGCTACTAATTGGGGCTGTTTACCTACACAGCGTAGGTCTGTGTTCAGAAATAACACACTGTGGAGCTGATTTTCAATCAAATCCCTGGTCTACACTACGAGTTTAGGTCGAATTTAGCAGCGTTAGATCGATTTAACCCTGCACCCGTCCACACGACGAAGCCATTTTTGTCGACTTAAAGGGCTCTTAAAATAGATTTCTGTACTCCTCCCCAACGAGGGGATTAGCACTGAAATCGACCCTGCTGGGTCGAATTTGGGGTAGTAGGGACGCAATTTGACGGTATTGGCCTCTGGGAGCTATCCCAGAGTGCTCCGTTGTGACCACTCTGGACAGCACTCTCAACTCAGATGCACTGGCCAGGTAGACAGGAAAAGCCCCGCGAACTTTTGGATTTCATTTCCTGTTTGGCCACCATGGCGAGCTGATCAGCACAGGTGACCATGCAGAGCTCATCAGCACAGGTGACTATGGAGTTCCAGAATCACAAAAGAGCTCCAGCATGGACCAAACGGGAAGTACTGGATCTGATCACTGTATGGGGAGATGAATCCGTGCTATCAGAACTCCGTTCTAAAAGACTAAATGATTAAGCACAGCCAGACACCAGGGCGGTTAGAAGAGCGCAGGAGGGCGCGCTGCGCATCAGAGAAGCTTTGAAAACCAGTTTCATGACTGGCCAGGCTACGGTGTGGAAGTTCTGTTTGTTTCTCCTTGATGAAAACCCGCCCCCTTGGTTCACTCTACTTCCCTGTAAGCCAACCGTCCTCCCCTCCCCCCTTTGATCTCCACTTGCAGAGGCAATAAAGTCATTGTTTCAAATTCATGCATTCTTTATTAATTCATCACACAAATGGGGGGATAACTGCCAAGGTAGCCCGGGAGGGGTGGGGAAGGAGGGAAGCACAAAGGTGGGGTAGTTGTAGGGGCACCCCCTAGAATGGCATGCAGCTCATCATAGAAGCGGGATGTGTGGGGCTCTGACCCGGAGCGGCCGTTTGCCTCTCTGGTTCTTTGGTAGGGTTGCCTGATATTCCAGGCAGGACTGAATCTCCATTAGATGAAACTTAAAGAAGGGAATGACCTGGAGTCACTCCTATTTATGTCCAGGCACCCCCAACCGACCTCACCGAGGCCAGCCAGGAGCACCCATGTCTGCCCAGGTGCCCCCGACCAACCTCACTGAGGCCGGCCAGGAGGAACCAGGAGACAGCAGCAGACGGTAGCATAACCGTCTTTGCTAACCATCTTTGCTAACTTGCAAAGGCAAGGAGCTGCTGCTGTGTAGCACTGCAGTACCATGTCTGCCAGCAGCACCCAGGAGACGTACGGTGACAGTGAGCTGAGTGGGCTCTGTGCTTGCCATGGTATGTCATCTGCACGGGTAACCCAGGAAAAAAGGCGAGAAACGATTTTTTGCCGTTGCTTTCACGGGGGGGGAGGGGGAGCCTGACGACATGTACCCAGAACCACCCGCAACAATGTTTTTGCCCCATCAGGCATTGCGAGCTCAACCCAGAATTCCAATGGGCGGTGGAGACTGCGGTAACTGTGGGATAGCTACCCACAGTGCAACGCTTCGAAAGTTGACTCTAGCCTCGGTACTGTGGACGCACTCCGCCGACTTAATGGTCTTAAGTGGGGACACACACAATCGACTGTATCAAATTGATTTCTAAAAAATTGACTCATATTAAACTGATCTAATTTCATAGTGTAGACATACCCAAAGTCAATAGGGCCTGTAGGTGCTCAGCATTTCTCAAAATCATTATCTGTAAGTTCTCAGTGCAATGACACAAGACCACTCACATCAGTGTGAACAGTCTATATACTCTTAATTGTGATGCTTTAAAACAATTTAAAAACCCATTTGCTATATTTAACTTGCAAGACATTAGCTATTACTATGTCCTCTACTTCACTGCATCTTGTATAAAAACCTCAGATGTTCTTGTCAAAGGTAAAGCTTACAAGGTGGTGCTTTGGTTGCAGTTGGAATATTTTCAATAATAGATATTATTTTAAGTTGCCAACAAAAGCTATTCTAATATTTTGTCTGAAGGTTGTGATGCCATTAAAGTTAACAGAAAATTTGCACCCTTAGTGGTATACTGCAGCTGGTTGCAAGGCTAGATAGATCTGTGCTAATGGGCTCAAGCCAATGCACTAAAATTAGGAATGTGGATGTTGTGACTTGGGCTGTGAGATGAGGGAGTCAGGTGGGTTTGAGAACCTGAACTGCAGCCCAAGCCGCAATGTTCATACTGCAATTGCTCGTGAACCAGCTCAAGCTCTGTTAGCACACATCTGTCTACCTGGGCGAGAAGCTCGCTCCAAGCTGCAGTAGAGATGTACCCTATGTACCCACCTTGCAGGATCCTAGAGCCCAGGCTACATCCCGAGCCTGAATGTCTACACTGCAATTAAACAGCCCTTTAGCATGAGCCCATGAGCAGGTCAGCCCTGGATGTCTAACAGCAGTATAGACATACCCAATGGTACTAATTTCAGAAAGTATATAATTTACTTGCCTGAGTCTGCCTTTTCCATTAATTTAATACTTTGAGAGACATGGACAGCAAATTGATAAATATGCTGTTTTTTGATGAAGCTGATGGGCCCTTGAGTCTTTTAATATTGATTATTAATTAGCAAAATAAATATATCTGGAAATGATTTCCTATACTGCTTAATGGTTATGACCAATAGTTGCCTCATTAGAAACCTTATAACCCTCTCCCCACCTTGAATATTTTCAGCCACTCCTTTTTCACAACACTGTCAGTTGACTAACAATTCATTTTTCCCTGTCCACTTTGCCATATACATTTTCAATAAAGGGATTGTTACCCCTTTTAGTTGTTTGTATCTCCAAAGCTATGCCATCACTTTATACACGTGGCTCCTTTGCTTTTGCTGGAAGTGAAGGCTAGTCCTAGATGTATCATAGCTTTAAAGGTGGACATGTGTTTCCTGCAGCAACCAATGAAAGAATGCACATTACTCATATGATGCATTTTCTTAGACACAAGCACATTATTTGTTTTATTTATGTTCAGCATTAGGATTATGTCAACATTCTTCAAATGTTCAGTTCATTCTGTTAAATAAACCTATTACATATATATTACTAAGGATCACCCTGACACATGAGGGTATGATAATTAATTTCTACATATTTTACATTGCTAATTTGAAAAAAAAAAATTCCATGATATTACGTTGTATTTCAAGCTCTTTGTTCATAAGTGCAGTGAATTGCATTGATATCTACCCCTTCTTACTCCTTAAAACCCGGGGTGCTATAACATCTGCAGAGCTCACAAGGGTTGCGTTCATTTTAATTGCATGATTTTATCATGCTAAATGAAGGTATGTCATGTTTTTATGCGGTAATGCAAAGCACTGAGACTGGATTTATTGCATTAGCCTATCTGTAATGTGGCAGATGATGGAATACCAGTGATAAAATCATAAGATGTACAAAAAACATAATTACATATAGGGTTATATAAAATTGCACATGGGAAAATATTTCAGACAAAGATTTCTGCTGTTGTCAAAAAACACAGAAGCAAACTTCTTTGGCTTTTGAACACCAGCAGAACTCTGCAAATGTCTGGGCATTTCATTTCCTACTAGATATTATTTCTGAACACTTACCTTTTAAAAAAGCAAAAACAAAATATGAGTTTATATCCTTTATTTGTAAATTAAATATGGTTTAAAGTTGGTTTTGACTTATGTGTAAGAGTTGCCATAATAAAAGAGTAACAAAGAGAAAAGTATTGTGTGATTAAATGAATTAAATAATATTGTCTCTACACTCTCACATAATTAAAACAGACACCTGCCATGTTACCTTAGAGTATATCTAGTTAAACCTCCTAAAATTCTGTATTCCCTGAGTGCAGCCCGTTGGTACCAAGATAGCATTACATACTGGCAGCGAGAAGACACAGGTTTGAGTTCAGAAGCAGATCCCAAATCATATGGCCTATTGATAGTGCAACCTAGAGAATGTTTCAGAGATACTTCTAGTGCTGTTTATGCCTCCTGCAGCACATACTTCCTTCTTATCAACAGAATGACACAGTCATCTATTTCATGCTAGTTTCTGGAGGCAAAACACAGGGAAGAAGTGGATATCTAATGTGAATTAAGAGCTAAAGAAAATATAGTATCCTATTTATTGTAATGTAATCCCTTTAGAACATATAAAGTTTCTTCCCTCCTTCCACGTGGAGTAACCAGCTTTGATGTTAAATAGTCAAGAAGGCTAAAGAAATACACAAAAATATTGGCTAGCATATTTCTGGCAGACCATCCACATAGTAAAAGATAGACTGGTAAACTAATAAAGAGGATTCATGAGATCAGTGGCCCTCTGGTTTGGATCCTATTCTAGCTACCCCCAACTCCACACAAAAGCAAAGGCAGTGCTTGGGTCTCCTTTACTTTCTGCTGTGTTAGTGTGGCCCAGTGGATGAAGCATGCTCAACTCCCAAGAGACAAGGATTACTTTCTGTTGCTCTACCCTGACTGCTGTAACCAACACAGTAGCAGAATGGGTTTCAATCTCCACCCCACCCACTAACTGCAAGGAAGTCATCATTCAAAGGACTTGAAAGTGAGGAGGGTGTAAATCTACATGGACAGAAACAAAAATACACACACACACTACCCAGAGGGATTTTTCTGGGACAACGCAGAGAGATCAAGAGCATACCTATTCCAAGAGGAGAAATTAAACAGAAAGCAAAAAGTTTTATCAAAAATCTGGAAAATGTTGGGGGTTTTTTTGTACATGAAATCTCATATATCAAATGATCTTTATAGGTGGAAATATTAAAGGGGAGTTAATTAATCTTATTAAAGGCAGCACAGTAAGTCAGAGGGTGAACCACTAATATAATCCATATTGATGAATAGTCCATATTGGAGTGTGCAGGGTGACTTAAGTTTTTCTTAAGGGTCCTTTTATACACAATTTAAAAAGTGTTTGCTGTACTACATTTGGAGTCTGTCTTTACTATTTTAATAACTATAGACAATCGTACACAATCAGTGAAGATTAAAAATGCTTAATCAATTTTACCATTGCTTAAATATCCATGATATTAACAATGAAGTCATCTTTCATGTTTTTTGACTTTGGGGTACCCAAACAATCTGTTTGAGAGTAATTAAAAATAAACCAAGGCTCCTTCACTCTCTCTTATTTTAGATATTCAGCCTGTATTACGAATGATATGTTAATTACGTCTCTGCATCTATTCTGTTACATACAGTAATTCATAAAAGAGAGCAATGCATATATTGCTCAGTGCAGCCACAGTGATAAGACGTTCCCAAAATGTCCTCAAGTCCTTCTTTACTACTGTATCTACTTACCTGCCTGACTTTCTATCTTTCCTTCCATTTCTGTCTATCATCCTAAATTATGGAGCTAACTGACAATACCAACACATCATTTATATGTCTGAACACCGACATATTATGAAGTTTAATTAGGAAGCCTGAGACCTTGCAACACTTCAGCTAATAATGAATCAATTAAAAATTAATATTTAATATTAAGTTAGAAACCTCACCTCTTTTTTGCTGCCAATCCAGCAATACTTCACTCTTACCCTTACCCTATGCTCTAATGCTGCAACCTAGTGGCATGATAAGGTATGAAATAGGAAAATTCTTAGAGGATAACATATCACATGGTTGTAAATCTGATTAACAGACACAGAAAATAAGTCATTTGCATGGAGATCACCCAGCTCACACACACTGTTTCAGTCATTTGTTTCCTTGCGAAATCATGTTGAGATGAGGAAATGACTTTGAGAACCCAAGTTGGGCATCATTTTCAAATTAACCTTTCTGTCTTTTACACTGAGTTATTTAACAAGAATGATGGGAAAATATGTAACTGTTTCAACATAAGCTGTTTTGTACTGTCATTTTCTAAGTGTTTTAATAGGAATATATAGCTTTGACTGACAGTATGTAACCAGTTACATTTTTTTTTAAACTAAGCTCATATTTGGATCACAACTATAACCAAAATATTAGATTCTACTAAAACTGTATGGTATTATTTTCATCACTTTGCATTTTCATAAGGGAGCCTTAGTCCACGGAGAACATTCATATATATATAAAATTTTACTATAGATGTACACATCAACTCCAGAGCAAAATCCACAATACTGCTCACCAATGCTGTAAACAAATGTATCTATATACTGACATATAAATAGCTATACCTACAGATATATGCCCTTGATGTTTTCCTTTGCCACTTAAAGTTACAAAATCAGACATAGTATTGCAAATATAAAAGAAGGGTGAAGGAAGCAGTAAGGTCTGTTTACCTATTCCATCCAAAGATACAAAATCAAATATAGCATTACAAAAATAAAACTAGCATAAAGTGTATGCTATGATCTATTTTACCATTAACATTCTATCACACAAAATTAAGTTCAAACATACGAACTCGCCCTGACACTCAAAACCACAGAAAACATTGATTTAAGGAGGGAATAAACTATTACATAAACCTGCTGCACAAATGAGCTTGTCAGCTACATTGGATTTTACCAGAATAGGTCTGAATTTGAGGATTTCCCAAGGCACATACACGATTACCATCTTATGATCCAAGAAGTATTTATCTCCCTGTGTAAGCTACATTGACTCTATATAGAGCTACTTTTTCTGCTCTGGAAAAAATAACTTATCTTTCCAACTTCCCTCTTCCCACCCATATCCTACACTTAATTCTCTCATCGCTTTCTTTAAAGCAACTAACATTATATTCAATAATATGTGATTAGCATAAAAGTTGCTGTCACCTGAAATTCTCAAGAACATTGCATGAAAGTGAAAATATTCCTGGCAAATGGTATATTTAACAAGGGACTTTGAGACTCAGAAATATTTTTCAAGTAAAAAATCTGGCAATAGTAACACATAAATATAAAGCCTATGGTCACCATAAAAAACAGGCAGAACAGTCTTTACAGAGCTGCTTCTTCTCTGTCTGTCTGTCTCTCTCTCTCTCTCTGTCACACACACACACACGCACACACACGACAAAATAACGTATCTCAAAACGCCTTACAAGTAATGGATGTGCAGTTTTGGATAACAGAGAGACTTTTACTGGAATGAAAGATGAAGATTATAGGAAATAGCTCCATTTGTGTGGAAACAACAAAGATAATAGGTCCGTTTTAAAATGCTGGTTGCTGTTTGTCACTAATTGCACGTGCAGATTCATTCTCTTATGCTAAAGGGCTGCTAGGTTTTTCTGATTGCAACTAGTATGTACAGTATTAGTCTACTGCAAATATCTCGTGCAGCTTACAATGCCATCAACAGTTACTTCTTGGGAATATGGATTTGGACTTGCAATATGCTGCATGAATTTAACACATAAAATATGGATTTCATTGCAGCAGTGACAATAAAGGGTCACAACAACTGCTGACTACACATATTTTCTTTCTTCTCTTTCCCTTTTTTCTTTGATTTTTACCTTCTTACCACAATGTGAAATGCTTGTATAGGAAAAGTGTGTGCACTTTTCCCTTTGTATGAGCGTATGTGTACATATACACACACACACACACAAAGTATTGCCTGTATCTACCTTGCAATCAGTCTCAACACAGAGACTTGCTTCCTGAAGAAGTATTTGCTTTAAGCGTTAGGATTTAATTCAATGAAAAGTCAAGTACAATAGTGTAATATCAGAGAAAGCTGTAACAGACTTACAATCAGGATGCAGTCAGTGTGGGCATGTATGTGTATGTTGCATGCTATGCTCATGATAATTATAATGTGAAACACTATGCTTTTGAAGTCCAAATAGTATTTCTTCCTCCCCCCCACCCCCTCCGCTCCACTGACTTGCAGTAATTGAATACAAATTAAAACTGTGCTGCTTAGAACCTAGCTTGGTTATTGGGGGAAGAAGAAAAAACGCTTTGCAAAATGCAGTTCAATCCTGAATACGTTCACTTTGAGTACAGTATACACACATTTATCTCCTTTTCATTTATGTGTGATATTTATCAAAGTGCCTTTGTAATGTATAAAAGTTGTATATAATAGAATAATTCTATGGATTACATTAAATACAGTGCTGCTGATAGTTCAAGAAAATAAAACCACCGAAGGAAATACAATTATGAAAGGCTCCTACCTTTTATTCTGCTTCTGAGTAAGTGTGGTAGTGTCCAACCCAAGCAACGCTGGAGAATTTGCTACTATCTTTCTTTTTTTGATTGTTTTCTGCTGTTATTTTCTAAGACTGATCCTACTTGAATCTAACTCAGCTTCTTCTCACAGCATCACTTAACTCTGGACAGCAGGGAACCAATGCTTAGGGGGGAGCTCTCTCACTGACTGGCTTTCATTCAAAGCTCCTGATTAAGAAAATAATAATAAAAAAAAATCACTCCCTCACAGAGAGAGAGAGAGAGGTTCTGCTGATTGAACCACAGCACTTGCCATGGGAAGGTTAGAGACTGGGAAAGCACAGGCTTTCCCAAGCACACAGTGATTTGCAAGTGAATGCAGTGGGAGGTACAGAGAAAGGAAAGCTTTTTTGCTGAAGCTTCCCCCTCCCCCTCTTGATAGAAGGCTCTCTGTGTCTGAAGTCCAAGGTAATCAGCCTAATCTACTCTTTTTGCAGTGATAAACAGTAAACACATGACCACTTCTTGTAAACATTATTTCTTAATTAGATATATTTAATTTTCCTTTATCATCAGTAATCCTGCAGTATTCACCATGACAAGCCACTGAATAGTAACTAAATACATAAACAAGATACCAAGTTAAATTACAACTAGCTCTGAGATGCAACCAGAGAGTTATTAATTATTATTGCTATTGTTTTCACTGAACTGCATACCCCATTAGTTTAAAAAAATAACAAAAAAAAATTGTCTCTTCTGCTCCATCAGTGTTATAATGTGTACAAAACAGGGCAGGTTCACATTATATGAAATACCAAAATATTTCTAAACCTCATCTGAGAAGATGGAACAGAGCTACTATTCATTCTCCCCAACCTTATATTGTCTTCAAGTCAATATTTGAATCACTTGTGTTTAGCATAATGTTATTTGGATCACTACAGTGTAGCTTCCCATTTTGCTGATGTAATCCTTTTCACAGGTTTAATCTGTAACAGTTGATGTTTCCTAATACAACAAATTGGACTCAGCACAATCCCTCTTTGGATCATATTAAGCCCAATCCTTTCTCTGTGTTATAGTAGAATATTGTGTAACATTGGTTAGGAGAGATACAGCAAATATCCTCCTAAGATTACGTCAGTGGATGTCAGTATTGCTCCATCCAAACAGTGCCAAGAGGGAATTTTTCTGGTTATAAAAAAGGCCTAAACCTTTCCCCAAAAGTTAAGATGTATCAGATTTAGGATGCAGCACAAGTGAGAGAGAGACAGATAATATCAACAAAGATTTAGTAGCAGTGAATTGTATTACACTACAGAGTAGTCTCTTCAAAGGAAGGGATAGAAGCCTCATTGCCTAAGTCAGCAGGACTTAAAATGTGATCCATTGACCAGGGCAGGTCTGCAGAGCAGTTGATGGTGGTCCATGAGTGTTGAAAGGCCACATTGTGCTCTCTCTTTTTCCCATTTCCAGCTGCTGAATTGCATTAAAAAGGGCATCAAGAACTAAAGTAAGTACTTTCTTTTTTCCATGTAAGCAATTGCTACAGTTGCCACAGGAATGTAATGGGATCACTTAAGGGAGAGGAGGTGATCTGTGAAGTCACCAGTGGGAGGGAAAACAGTCCATTGATGTGGCCCATGCAATGCATAGAATTTGAGAATTCCTGTCCTAAGGTCAATCACAAATAAAATAGTAAAATTTATTGACATGAAGGAATAAAACAATGTGACACTGAAAATCTCTCTCTCTCTCTCTCCAGGATATAGCACAATGCATAACATTTTAAAACCATTTTCTTTATATTTGCTTTCTTTCGTTTCCCATAGCTAGCTCAATATGACAAATAATGATCTTGCTTCTGTTCCTGCTTTACATAGAATTTCATTCTCAGTCGTTCACTCTTTCTCAAGCAGGGACTAGAGTATGGAATTAATACATCTGATTTCCTTATTCTCTCCAACACGGGGAGAGCTGTCCACACTTTCCACCAATCTGTCTTGCAACAATGCTGTGACATCTTTACTGACCTCCAGTCTTTCCCTTTATTCATATGAGGCAGGAAATATAAAATTCCCTTGTGTTTGATGGACTCTGCCCCAGACTGAGTTGAATGTGATGTTTACAATTGCCTTTTCCAGCTGGACCAACTGTGCTTCTGCTCCCTAAAAGCAACATGTCCAGGGGTGGCACCTGCAATGCCAAGCTGAATAGTTTCTTAAAGTGACAGCTACATCAAAATAGCTGCAGGGAGTTACAACAAATTTTTAAATAGATATTGTTGTGAAATAGCTTTGCAAACCTGAATAGCGGTTCTGATCATGGTCCAACAGATTCTTATGTTATGAATTGTTGATAGTAATTTTTCCACTTTTTTACATTTTGTCTTTGTTATTAATATTGCAGTCATTATGAAATGAAATAAAATGACAGTGTGTATTAACAGAGCTATTTTATATATATTCATAAAAACATACATATATATGCACAGTCTCTTTTACACACACACACACACACACACACACACACACACAGAGGGAGGACAAGATGATTTAAAGGACATTCTTATTCCATAATAAGAATGTCCGGTTTACATTAATTAAGATTAAATTTGGATTAAAGTGGACTAAGCTAAACTGGAACAAGGCTCTCTTATTCTGGAATAAGAATGTCCACACATGGAGTTATTCACAAATAGCTATCACACTCCAAATTCACATTTTATCTTAATCTGAATTAACAGTCAAGCGTAGACAACCTCTAATACGTTACTAGCTTCTGTTTCTCATGGAGTGGTCACCATTAAAAAGTCAACATTCACCAACAGTCACAACACAACTATTATAGGCAGGACTGGTATCACTACCTATTTTAAGGTTGCCTGACTTCCCATTATAAGCCCATTTTCAGTAGCTTATAATTTTGCCAAACTTTAAGCATTTGGGTTTAAGTTTTCCTTGCTGGGTATCTGCCTCAGGCTGAATTATTTTAGTAAGTTTCAGCCAAAACCAGTTAGTTGTTTCTGAGAACAAGGCTAGAGAAAATACAATTTTTTGCCTATGTTAAAATATTCTGGAGACCTTTTCTTTGAAAAAGCTTTAAATACCGCAATGCTTTGGAACTTTTGTGTCAGGAGTGTGCTTTTTGCTAGCCCCATGAAAATCCATCCAAATTTGGCCAAGTTATATAAGACTTTGGAAAAACTGCAGTTTGTATACATGCAACAGAGACTTCTTAGTGTTTAGTAGCTACATTTCCCAAAGATTCCATGCATGCTGAGCAAGACTTACTATGCAATTGCAGCTCTGGGATGCTACAGGCCATGCTGGGTCCAGTTCTGGGTACCTGAACTGAGTGTGGGGAATCTGCCTCTCCCTGTGCTCTGAATCATCCCCCCGCAGGGCCCAGGAAGCTTGAAAGAGAAAGTAGCATGACTCAAATGCAGAGGGGACAAAAAACAGATCTGCAGATGGGGAATGAGCAAGCTCGGTCACTGAGGGGCACACGTTTTTAGTACCACCTGAAGGAAAGACTCCCTCTGATTGGCTTTTTTCCCCCCACTTGCCTATCTCCTGGGGTAGAGCAGCTAACCAGGGCTGCTACAGGCAGGTGGACCTCCCGCTGAGGTGGACCTCAGCAACCCAACACCATTCTCACAGAAGGCAAGGGAGAAAAAAGAGCCCAACAGCTCAGGACAGCTCACTTCTCTCCTCCTCTCCCCCTCCTGTGAGCAACAGAATGGCTTCTTTGCTCCTACCCCCTCCATGCAACAACCTGCCTGGAAGAAGGGGGAGGGAACTCCGCTGCAAGCCCTCCCTCCATGCCTGGTAGTGGGGGTTGATGAACTCCAAAGAGCTGTAGGAGGAGCAGAGGTGAGACTGGGGGGAAAGGATGGCAAAACTGATATGGGGACAGGAGTGATTTGGGAGTTGCCTAACAGCAGTATAGACATACCCAATGGTATTAATTTGAGAAAGTATATTGCTGGGCAGGGAAATGGGCAGATGTGGAGGTCAGTAGATTGGATCATGGAGTCAGAGGGAAACTAGAACTGGGAATTGGGGTGAGGGGAAACAGACTGTCTGGGGCTTGATCTGGAATCTAAAGGCGGGGAGTGGGACTGCAACTGATTGGCGATTGGGAGCCAGGAGATTGGTGGGAGACTGAGGTCAAATGAAAAGCTGGGGTGACTATGGGGCTGGGATCCATTTGGGCAGAGGGAAGGAGGTGAGGAGGGAAGGCGATATGACAAGAAGCAGAATGTGAGGGGAGAACAGGCTCTGGTTGGGAAAAAGGACTGGAAAAGAAGTTGGGGGGAAACAGATCAGATGAGGAGCTGGGCACCATTGGGTATAGGGAACGTGGGTGGGGTAGTGAAACCAGAAGCCAGGTTGGGGGAGAGAGAGACATGGGGAGGGAAGCGTCTAGCACTTGCTGGGCAAAAAGCCTGGGACTGGGATGAGAGGCTAGAAGTGTGGAGACTGGATAGATGAGGAGAACAAGACTGGGATGAGGAACCAGAGGTGTGGAAGAGACAGGACTGGAATTATGTGAAGTGGGAGCAGACTGGGCAGAAAGGGTGATGCTTGTGGAGAATTAGCAGAAAAGTCTGTGCCCACTAGATCATCCTCCCCTTTCAGAGTGTGGAATGGAACAAAGATTAGATTCCTGAGTCACACCCTTCCTCTCCTGTCAGCAAATATTTATGATCATCACTTACAAAGTGATGATCCTCCTCTTGTGCTGGTCCAATTAGAGGACAACAGCCTCCTAACTCCATCAGTTAGTCCATTAGTCCATCATATGGCAGAAGTCTTTGCAGTGGATCTAAAAGGTCAGGAAGGCCAAATCACACTTGGAGTTGCAGCTAGCAAGAGATGTTAAGAGTAACAAGAAGGGTTTCTTCAGGTATGTTAGTAACAAGAAGAAAGTCAAAGAAAGTGTGGGCCTCTTACTGAATGAGGGAAGCAACCTAGTGACAGAGGATGTGGAAAAAGCTAATGTACTCAATGCTTTTTTTGCCTCTGTCTTCACAAACAAGGTCAGCTCTCAGACTGCTGCACTGGGCAGGACAGTATGAGGAGGAGGTGAACAGCCCTCCGTGGAGAAAGAAGTGGTTCAGGACTATTTAGAAAAGCTGGATGAGCACAAATCCATGGGGCCGGATGCGCTGCATCTGAGGGTGCTAAAGGAGTTGGCGGATGTGATTGCAGAGCCATTGGCCATTATCTTTGAAAACTCATGGCGATCGGGGGAGGTCCCGGATGACTGGAAAAAGGCTAATGTAGTGCCCATCTTTAAAAAAGGGAAGAAGGAGGATCCAGGGAACTACAGGCCAGTCAGTCTCACCTCTGTCCCAGGAAAAATCATGGAGCAGGTCCTCAAGGAATCAATTCAGAAGCACTTAGAGGAGAGGCAAGTGATCAGGAACAGTCAGCATGGATTCACCAAAGGCAAGTCATGCCTGACTAACCTAACTGCCTTCTATGATGAGATAACTGGGTCTGTGGATGAGGGGAAAGCAGTGGATGTGTTATTCCTTGACTTTAGCAAAGCTTTTAATACAGTCTCCCACAGTATTCTTGCTGGCAAGTTAAAGAAGTATGGGCTGTATAAATGGACTGTTGGGTGGATAGAAAGCTAGCTATATCGTTGGGCTCAATGGGTAGTGATCAATGGCTCCATGTCTAGTTGGCAGCTGGTATCAAGCGGAGTGCCCCAAGGGTCAGTCCTGGGGCCGGTTTTGTTCAATATCTTCATTAATGATCTGAAGGATGGTGTGGACTGCACTCTCAGCAAGTTTGCAGATGACACTAAACTGGGAGGAGTGGTAGATACGCTGGAGGGTAGAGATAGGATACAGAGGGACCTAGACAAATTAGAGGATTGGGCCAAAAGAAACCTGATGAGGTTCAACAAGGACAAGTGCAGAGTCCTGCACTTAGGACAGAAGAATCCCATGCACTGCTACAGTCTAAGGACCGAATGGCTAGGCAGCAGTGCTGCAGAAAAGGACCTGGGGTTACAGTGGACAAGAAGCTGGATATAAGTCGACAGTGTGCCCTTTTTGCCAAGAAGGCTAACGGCATTTTGGGCTGTATAAGTAGGGGCATTGCCAGCAGATAAAGGGACGTGATCATTAAATAAGAACATAAGAACGGCCGTACTGGGTCAGACCAAAGGTCCACCTCGCCCAGTATCCTGTCCACCGACAGTGGCCAATGCCAGGTGCCCCAGAGGGAGTGAACCTAACAGGTAATGATCAAGTGATCTCTCTCCTGCCATCCATCTCCACCCTCTGCCAAACAGAGTCTAGGGACAGCATTCCTTATCCATCCTGGCTAATAGCCTCCATGAATTTATCCAGTTCTCTTTTAAACGCTGTTATAGTCCTAGCCTTCACAACCTCCTCAGGTAAGGAGTTCCACAAGTTGACTGTGCACTGTGTGAAGAAGAACTTCCTTTTATTTGTTTTAAACCTGCTGCCTATTAATTTCATTTGGTGACCCCTAATTCTTGTATTATGGGAATAAGAAAATAACTTTTCCTTATCTACTTTCTCTACATCACTCATAATTTTATATACCTCTATCATATCCCCCCTTAGTCTCCTCTTTTCCAAGCTGAAAAGTCCTAGCCTCTTTAATCTCTCCTCATATGGGACCCTCTCCAAACCCCTAATCATTTTAGTTGCCCTTCTCTGAACCTTTTCTAGTGCCAGTATATCTTTTTTGAGATGAGGAGACCACATCTGTATGCAGTATTCAAGATGTGGGTGTACCATCAATTTATATAAGGACAATAATATATTCTTCGTCTTATTCTCTATAACCTTTTTAATGATTCCTAACATCCTGTTTGCTTTTTTGACCGCCTCTGCACACTGCGTGGAAAACTTCAAAGAACTATCCACGATGACTCCAAGATCTTTTTCCTGATTTGTTGTAGCTAAATTAGCCCCTATCAAATTGTATGTATAGTTGGGGTTATTTTTTCCAATGTGCATTACTTTACATTTATCCACATTAAATTTCATTTGCCATTTTGTTGCCCAATCACTTCGTTTTGTGAGATCTTTTTGAAGTTCTTCACAGTCTGCTTTGGTCTTAACTATCTTGAGCAGTTTAGTATCATCTGCAAACTTTGCCACCTCACTTTTTACCCCTTTCTCCAGATCATTTACGAATAAGTTTAATAGGATTGGTCCTAGGACTGATCCTTGGGGAACTCCACTAGTTACCCCTCTCCATTCTGAGAATTTACCCTTAATTCCTACCCTTTGTTCCCTGTCTTTTAACCAGTTCTCAATCCATGAAAGGACCTTCCCTCTTATCCCATGACAACTTAATTTACTTACGAGCCTTTGGTGAGGGACCTTGTCAAAGGCTTTCTGGAAATCTCAGTACACTATGTCCACTGGATCCCCCTTGTCCACATGTTTGTTGACCCCTTCAAAGAACTCTAATAGATTAGTAAGACACAATTTCCCTTTAGATAAACCATGTTGACTTTTGCCCAACAATTTATGTTCTTCTATGTGTCTGACAATTTTATTCTTTACTATTGTTTCGACTAATTTGCTCAGTACCGACGTTAGACTTACCAGCCTGTAATTGCTGGGATCACCTCTAGAGCCCTTTGTAAATATTGGCGTTACATTAGCTATCTTCCAGTCATTGGGTACAGAAGCCGATATAAAGGACAGGTTACAAACCCTAGTTAATAGTTCCGCAATTTCACATTTGAGTTCTTTCAGAACTCTTGGGTGAATGCCATCTGGTCCCGGTGACTTGTTAATGTTAAGTTTATCAATTAATTCCAAAACCTCCTCTCGTGACACTTCAATCTGTGACAGTTCCTCAGATTTGTCACCTACAAAAGCCGGCTCAGGTTTGGGAATCTCCCTAACATCCTCAGCCGTGAAGACTGAAGCAAAGAATTCGTTTAGTTTCTCCACAATGACTTTATCATCTTTAAGCGTTCCTTTTCTATCTCTGTCATTGAGGGGCCCCACTGGATGTTTAGCAGGCTTCCTGCTTCTGATGTACTTAAAGAACATTTTGTTATTACCTTTTGAATTTATGGATAGCTGTTCTTCAAACTCCTCTTTGGCTTTTCTTATTACATTTTTACACTTAATTTGGCAGTGTTTATGCTCCTTTCTATTTACCTCGCTAGGATTTGACTTCCACTTTTTAAAGGAAGTCTTTTTATCTCTTACTGCTTCTTTTACATGGTTGTTAAGCCACGGTGGCTCTTTTTTAGTTTTTTTACCATGTTTCTTAATTTGGGGTATACATTTAAGTTGGGCCCCTATTATGGTGTCTTTAAAAAGCGCCCATGCAGCTTGCAGGGATTCTGCTCTATTCAACATTGGTGAGGCCTCATCTGGAGTACTGTGTCCAGTTTTGGGCCCCACTCTACAGGAAGGATGTGGAAAAATTGGAAAGAGTCCAGCGGAAGGCAACAAAAATGATTAGGGGGCTGGGGCACATGACTTATGAGGAGAGGCTGAAGGAACTGGGATTGTTTAGTCTGCAGAAGAGAAGAATGAGCGGGGATTTGATAGCTGCTTTCAACTACCTGAAAGGGGGTTCCAAAGAGGATGGATCTAGACTGTTCTCAGTGGTAGCAGATGACAGAACAAGGAGTAATGGTCTTTAGTTACAGTGGGGGAGGTTAGGTTGGATATTAGAAAAAAAACTTTTTCACCAGGAGGGTGGTGAAGCACTGGAATGGGTTACCTAGGGAGGTGGTGGAATCTCCTTCCTTAGAGGTTTTTAAGGTCAGGCTTGACAAAGCCCTGGCTGGGATGATTTAGTTGGGAATTGGTCCTGCTTTGAGCAGGGGATTGGACTAGATGATCTCCTGAGGTCCCTTCCAACCCTGATATTCTATGATTCTATGATTCTAACCCAGCTGATGAACCATGTGGGTGTTAATGAGATGTCACATGATGGAAAATTTCTGTTTTATCAGTTTGCTTCTTAAAAACCTAGAAAATGACACACCAAACATTGATTTAAAAGAACATTCAGGTTGCAAAGGCAAGCTCTGAAAAATTAGGAAATGGCAAAATTAAGGTGACCTGAGCTACTTTAACTCAGCTCCCTTGTGAGTATGAATTATTATATAGTCATTAATTACATGGTTACATGCTATTTTTTTCCCAAAGGAACCCTGCCTCAGACAGTGCAGTGTGGACCTTCTCTGAGGATGAATCAGGGTTGTGTAATAAAGGAAACTGGCTGTCTATAGGACACCTGCCTCATTCATTACAGAAAAAGAAAGGATAGTCTCACAGTTAAGGCAATTGGATATGGTTCAAGTGACTTGCCTAATATTACACTGTGGTAGAGGCAAGGATAGAATACAATTGTATCCTTGCCTCTGCCACAGTGTAATATTAAGCAAGTCACTCGAACCATACTTTTTACATATGGCCACTAATTGTTTGTTTCTCATTTTCTAGGGTCTGACTTGAAGTGTTGAGAACTCACAACTGCAACTCAAGTCAATGTGAGCTATGCTTTGAATTTATACAGTGCTAAAGAATACTAAGTATTCTGAAAATCAGGTCCTCATTCTCTCAACTTGGGTTCTCAAAATAAATGGATACTTCTGATCTTAACCTCGCTCTGCCTCACTTTCCCGTCTCTAAAATGGGATGATACCAGCCCCTCACCTCACAGGGGAGTTGTGAAAATAAATGCATTAATGTTTGTGAAGAACTAGGATAATATAGTGATGAGCCCATGAGGAAATCAATAACTCTCTCTTCAGAGCAGGGTGTGAATAGCATGCAGCATGTTTCAGAATTCATGCAGTGGCAGTTTAAGATTAAATGGGGCCCAGACCAAATTCCAACAGACCCACTACAAACTCAATGCTCCAACAGCTTCCCCTGCAATAGTTTTCCTAGTACTCTGGGTGTCCTTCTGTGTCAGTACTACTCTCTGTTCCCCCAGGGCAGCTCCTAACATTGTCTTCCCATGCCCTCCTACCCACTATCATAACTCCTTTAATCCAACACAGAAAGTTAGGGGGGGAGGGATAGCTCAGTGGTTTGAGCATTGGCCTGCTAAACCCAGGGTTGTGAGCTCTTGAGGAACCATTTAGGGATTGGGGGCAAAAATCTGTCTGGGGATCAGTCCTGCTTTGAGCAGGGGGTTGGACTAGATGACCTCCTGAGGTCCCTTCCAACCCTGATATTCTATGATTCTAAATCTAAGATTTATGATCAGATCCATGAATTTAACACCCTACCTTAATCCATCCCTGTGTGTCCTTTTCTCCTATAGTTAAAAACTCATAAGCCACTTTTATGAAAAAGCAGAAATGTGTTTTCAACAAATGCTGTACACCCTATTTCACCCATTGTCATTACTCCTGAATGTATAGTACAAGATTTGCCATGCACAAATCTCTTCTCCTCATGTCCTTTTTTCTTAGGTCTTTACCTGTTCTGATGCTATAAACAAATATGGGCATCATAAAGAGTTGAAATTATCTATAGTTGCCTTGCAGACACCCTCTGCTATGGTATAAATGAAATGTGGGATTGAGGTGCAATACGTTTATGTCTTTCCAAAAGACCACACATAAATAAAATGGAACAACCAGGCAGGATAGCAATAAACCAATTCTATTGTAAACCTAGATTTGTCAAGAATTTCTGCAATGATTAAAAAAAAATGTTATCCACAAAACATTATGGACAAATCATTACAGAGCATAAGCAACAGCCGTTTTAATGGCAATATAATGGACAAGAGAAATGCAATAAATTAAAAACAAATGCTTGATTAATATAGCTGCAACAGGACATGAGCCTGTTGATGGTATACCTTCCTTTTGATATTTAGATGTAAAAGAAGAGGACCTTTATTTTAATGGCCTTTACGCACTTAAGCTGCACTGAAATTGTTCTTCTCGCTGTGCTGCTCACACTCTTTTTGGTGTTTGTCACTATCTCCCCCCCTCCTCCAAGACAACATGTTTATTGTTTTCTTGCTAATGTTGGCTTTTACATTTTTACAGTTTACTTACAGGTGTAAATGATTACAGGAAGCAGAACGAATAGTAGAGTTGCAGCTTCGATCTGCATTTGAAATAGAACAACCAATTCCTACAAACTGTTGTTTGATCCCCTTCTAACGTAAATAAATTATCCCAATTTTAGGTGTCAGTGTGGCATTTTTCACAGATTGGATTTAATCAGAAGTGTGTTTTAGCTGGAAGAGTTGTAAATTCTAGTGGAATGTACAAACAGAACAGTGAATGTGTCTCTTCCTGAATGGATGACAAGTTGTGTATTGCCATCCCATTGAACTTAAATAAGCACGTACATACATATGCAATTGCACAGCAATAACTAAATAAATGAGGAAGCCCGCCTACTTTGATAAATTTAATCTGTGTTCCTCCAGATACATTTTTTATGTTTGCATTTGGCAAATGTGATGGCTTACATGATACAAGGAACAGCAAACTAGCTTCAGTTTTATTGCTCACATTTGAAAGAAGCTGGATTTTTGCAGCAAAAGAAATAAAATTAAGCACACTTTTCAATCTAAATAATACCATGGATGACTTTTGCAGAGTTCAGGGAAGCACAAAGCAGATGGGAAACCACAGTATTTTTCCCACCAGCAAAATTAAAAATTGGTGAAAATTAAATCTAGAGAACTGCTTCACTTTAAATATGTTTACACAGTTGTATTTACACCTTAAGGAGAAAATCTGGGTATGAATTGGGCACATCTTGAGTTCTTTATTGAGGCCTAGATTAGTTCCAGGTGTCCATGTGCAGAAGAACCATTACAAACACAGATCTCTCCCTTTCCAAATTGAAGAGATTATGAGGAGTGGCACTGCTGTAGCACAGCAGCACCTTGTCCTCAAGAGGATCATGTGGAGATGCCCCTCCACAGATTTCTGACGTTGGAAGAGGGTGAAGGGGTGAACCTACTTCTGTGACCCTATCCCCTGCTCTGTGGAAGGATTTGTGTGTGCAAAATTATACAGCTCAAAGCCATGTTACCACACTCTGGTTCCAGTCCAGAGAACCAGCCAATGTCAGAAAAGCTCCAACAGGAGCCAGGCTGCCAGGGAGAAAGTATTAGCAGCGCAAGGAACGGTCCTTGTAAACCGTCTCCTGGCTCCAAATAAAGGGGAGCTCCTTCCCCACAGATCTCCAAGAGCCACCGGGAATGCTAAGACCAAAATCCATCTCCCATCCAACCAATGTTATTAGGAAAACCTCCTCCTCATAGACCTCTTTTGAAAGTTCTCCCACAGGAGGAGGCAATGTGGCACTGACCTCTCATTGACTGCAACGGGAGTTTTCCAGAGTAAGGACTGAGTAAAAGCTGAGCAAGAAACTGAGGATTTGACCTTGTATCTTAAAACACTGTATAGGGATACACATTAGAAGTAATGATGGGGGACAACAAATTTTATTATTATTATTATTAAATTCTGTGGGGAGGGAGAGAGGGGAAACTCAACATGGAATTCTAGATTTAACGTCACTTACAAAACTCATCTAGAATTTAAATGGACATAGGAACAGTTCAACAGGATAACTGTCAGACATTTTATGTTGTGTGAATTTAAATGGCATTTATATTTGTGATTGGAATTTCTGTCTAGCAGATCAGAGTTCAGGATGGGTTCCACACAACTAGGATGGCTGGAACAAGTGCAGTTGGTGAATACAGAGAGTGATATGTTGATGCTCTGAAGTAATTTTGAGGCCCCAACATATTTTTTTATGAACGTACAATTATACACTGAATGAGCCATTTTCAAGGAGATCACCCAGTGCATTTATGTGAATCTCAAAATGCTACATTCAGATCAAATCGTGTGTATGTGGACATTCAGTAAATCATCCATTCCGCATACCTTTTTTAACTAAGATCAAATGCAAGAAGTTTACCATTTAGCAGGGTTGAGGTTGATATTTTAATCACTTGTAAATCAGGAAATCCAAATTCCTGGTTTCCACAATAATCATAACAGCCACCAGACCTTATTCAGTCATGTAAAATCCTTGATAAGTGCAGGTAGACAAAGATGTTGTTGGTGTATATACAGGAGCAAGTTCTGGATCCTTTCTATCATTTCCATTGCTGCATGTTTTGGTTTATAGTTTAAGATCTACATAAGATACCCAAAAAAGTCCCAACTGGAAGTCTGTGTAATAATGACTAGTAGTGAGAGGCAATTTGGGAAATCTGGCTGTACATGTTGTTATGAAGTTGTCATTATGAAACTGCAGTATCAGGAATCACCTCTATGTAGACATGTAATCCAACACTTGCTGACACTGGCTGAAGCATGCATCTACCAGACAAGGGACAACAGACTGTCATTAACCTTAACAACTGTATAAGGCTGAACCATTGATATAAGAAGATTCACTGAAGCTGGGAGAAGCTATTTCCTCCAGTTTGTCTGCAAGAGATGGATCAAATGGGAGTGGAAAACCACCAGCAACAGAATGAAAGAACTAGCTGTTGGTACGGAGGAAATATAAACCATAGAGACAAGAAGAGAAAGCTTTTGTCAGGAGAGGGGAAGAGGGAAAAAAAGACAGGATTTAGTAGCAGGAGGGTTCTGTTAGCTGCAAACCAAGCAAGATCAGAGGAGGCTAGCTGGATAAGAGTTGGCTGCCATGGGTGGCAGGTGGAGCCCCCCTTTGAGGAGGCTAGCCCCCAGCTCCGCACCTTCTGCCTGAGACCCGACACCCCCACAGCCAGAGCCCCAAGACCCCCATGCTCGGAGGAACCCTGAATGCCCCCCCCTTCAGCCAGAGGAGCCACAGGCTGGCCAGAGCACCGAGCCCCCCATGGCCAGAGGAGCCACAGGCCAACTGCGCCACACTTCCCTGCCCCTTCCCTTCCCAGACCCTAAGTTGCATTTCGGGAAAAGCGTCTCTTCCCGAAGAAGAACCTGAGCTTTTGATATTCCCCATGCAGGCTCTGGGGTGGCTGAGGAGGTGGTATGTGCTATTCAGCTTCCTGGGTTCATCAGTAATCTCCCTGGCATACTGCCACCTCAGCCATCCTGGAACCTGCATGGGGCATAACAAAGCAAAAACTTCCCCTGACAATTCTGCAACCAGGCCTCGGGCAGAAGCACCAGGGAGGCAGAGCCTCCCCTGCCCTATTATACCCACCACCCGTGGTAGGCTCCATGTTTCAGAAGAGAAGTCATGAGCTGCTGGGGAAGGATCCTGGGCATCTCAGAGGGCTCAGCTCAATACACAAACCTTTCTAGAGTGGTGAGGAAATCTGTATATCTCTTATCCTGTTAACTGAAGAGCTATGGTGTTTTATAATCCTTAGTAAAGTCTATGTTTCTACTGACATTCACTACCCCATGCCCCTGAAGAGGTAAACTGTAAACCAGAGAGTTCACCCCTTGATGGCAATCTGGGTTATGTGCAAGAGCGTGTGCCTAAATGATCAAGGCCAGAAACAGTGCCTGAACTCTGCACAGCTCCAGCATGTGAGGGCATGTGGGATTCAGCATTTGGACCCTCTCACAGCAGTCTGGTGAGTGTTCAATGCACTTGAAGCAACAAAGGAAGCATTCACTGAAGTCTGGGGGAGGGTTCCTAACCTACAGAGTTTGGTCAGTAAGACTGCTGAAGGCATGAGGTGAGAAACTTTGCTTGAATCTGATACGGTTTGTTAAGTTAAGCATAAATAAACATGTTATCTTTATTTTTCTTGTAAACATTTTCTGACTTTTATGCCTCATTACTCATAATCACTTAAAATCTCTCTTTGTAGTTAATAAACTTGTTTTACTGTTTTATCTATTCCAGTGTGTTTAAATTGATATGTATGAATAACTTTGCTATAATAAGGAATAACAGACAATATATTTGGACTATCCAGGAAAGGTCTGGCCAGGACATACATTTTGGGGGCGAAATCAGGGCAGGGTGGGTGTTGGGGTCACCCTGCTGTATAATTAAGGCTGGTGAGAGCCAGAGTGTAACCCAAGTGTGGATGGCAGGCTGCAGTTACACACACACACACACACACACACACACACGATGTGTGGCTTTCATGCTGGAAGGCTGTTTTTGTGAGCAGCCCAGTTGGGAGCTACTTCAGCAAGGCATTGTGTGGCACCCAAGGTTGCAGGGCAGGGGTGACACAGCTGCTTATTAGTCAGGATTGTACCCTGGTATGTCACACCTATATAAATGGGTAATTTCACACAAACACAGGATTTGATCATGCAAATACTTGTTTTTCACATATGTATTCCAGATTTCAACAAGTGTGTGCACACATTAGCAAGTATGATATGCATTTGAAAGTTTGGCTATTTGGTTCCAATTCTACTCAAACACATATGTGCAATTCCCACCAAGTTAAATGGGAACTGCATGCATATACTTGAGCACATAATCTGATTGTAGGGGGGCTCAGACTTGTGCACAACAAAATCAGTGTCAGAATTCCCAGTGATTTAAATGGGAGCCAGATCTGGCCCTCTGTCTACAGTCCAAACAGTTACAGTGGAGACAGAGTAGGAAAATGTGAGATAAACAATTTTTCTGCAGCACAAAAGGGGATCATAGCTGAGAGACAGTGGCGTTTACCATACAGAAGCAATTGGGACTCTTAAGTAAAAGTTGTTTTAAATTAAATATAAAATTATTCTCAGAGATTTTTATTCTCTGTTCTTTAAAAGCATTTATGTGGGAGAAAGAAAGCAGCAGCAGCAGCAATTTCTTGTGTTTAATTAAATGTATGACAAAACCAAATATATGTCTACATAAATATACTGCAGAGTAAAAGTCAAGTTTTCATCTTGATACACAGGCGGAAAAAGAAAAAAAAACCGGTGTGTGTGGTGGGGGGGACCTAGGCAAACTGTTAAGTACAATACAAAAGGTTATAGATAAATACCTGATCCAGTGGCCACTGAAGTCTTCTCATTGACTTAATGTGAAATGGTTCAAGCTTATATAATGCTTTGTTTACCAATCAGCTAAAGTATTCCTGCTAGTTTTAAAATGTCTGAATTATTCAAATGATTCATTTACCAACTAGAAAAAGTTGTAATTTAAACTAGTATTGTCTAATCAATAGTTGATTATCTAGTTGAGTATCAATTGTCTAATCAATAGTTGAGTATCAGTGTTGATGTCAAGTTCTTTGTTTATGTAGATTAACTCAACGTAAAACACTTCCAATATTTACACCTAAGGATTTCAAAAGAGACAATGGCGGGAGGAGGAAGTTAGTACATAGCAAGGTTGACCACTCTGCCCATCCCTCTTCTTAGCACCTTTATAATTCACAACAATCTTAATAAAGCTAATAGAGTCTATGAGTGTCAAATTGTACCTGTCATTGCCCTTTTATTTTTTTTTTTAAAAAGTGTCCACAAAGAGTAGTTTTTGATGTATAAAAAACTTTAAAACAAGTTAAATACTTTTTAAGTGAGCTCTCAAAGTTGAGCTTTTTTGGGGGGCAGGGGGGAGTCTCATTCTAATGTATGAAAAAGGCTTGTAAGATGTTTATAGGGGGAAGTTTAAAGGTTATTTTGCTTGGGGTTTTTTTGCTGCAGATTTTTTTAAACATTAGAAATGCAAGTTTTGTTGATTCTGTTTTTCATGGAAAACTATTGATACCTAGAGAATTGATAGAATGATGACATCAGATACACCAGACATGCAAAACCTGGTTAACTTAAGTGTAATTATTTTTATTTACACTTCAAAAAATAAATCTTTTTTTAAAGCATTTAAGTTAAGAAATACTTAAGAGGAAAATGGTTAAAGTATCACTGACTTATCCATTCATTTAAGGACCAAGAAATCCACATATCTAAGCCAATCAAATTTTTTATCCTTATTTTGTAACCATGCTATACCCTCATGGGAATTCTTGCAATTGTTTCCCGTTCTCCACCATATACATGTTGTCCCTATCAGACATTTCCTACCCATTCTTGTCTTATCACACTTCCCTCCAATCTACTAATGACAGACCACTGTTCTGTTTCATCATTAAAACATCTCCACATTATTATTATTATGGTAGGGGCCTCAAACGACATCCAGACCTCATTGTACTAGTCACTGTACACACAGAGAGACAATCCCTGCCGTGAAGCACTGGCAATTTTGGCAAAAAAGTAGACAAGGCAGACAAAGAATTGAAGTGACTTGCCCATCATCCCACAGCAGGTCAGTGGGAGTAGAACCTAGGTCTCCGGAGCCCCTATTCAGTACCCTATGCACTAGGTTATACATTCCCTTTACTTTACTTCAGTCAATAAGACCATTACCATCTTTCTCTTTCTAACTGTATTGCCCATTGCGGGAGGATCTGACCACTTCATGAATAATGATACATTTATCCTCACAGGGACAAGGTTATCCTCTTTTTACAGTCAAGAAATGGAGACACAAATAGATTACATTATCTGCCCAAGGTCATACAAGTAGTCCAAAAGAAGAGTCACAAATAGAAACTGTCTCCTGAGTCACAGTCCAGTGTCTTAACCAGAGGACCACTCTCTCTTTCAAATCCCGCCTTAGTTTTAATTTCTGTTACCGACAAGTAATCAGCTAAGTAATGATAACTAGATTATGCTTGCAGTTGGGGATAGCCAATTTTACATGTTTGTTTGTTTTTAATCAAGATTTGAAGCCATCAGAATGTGTGCAAAAGCTAACCAATGTAACAGCACAATCTTGTTTTCATTATGTTTGTTCTCCCTCCACACTTCACTCATAGAATCACTGAAGTGTAGGATTGGAAGAGACCTTCTGAGGTCTTCTAGACAAGTCCCCTGCACTCATGGCAGGACTAAGTATTATCTAGACCATCCCTGACAGGTGTTTCTCTAACCTGCTGTTAAAAGTCTCCAAGGGGGGAGAGATAGCTCAGTGGTTTGAGCACTGGCCTGCTAAACCCAGGGTTGTGAGCTCAACCCTTGAGGGGGCCATTTAGGAATCTGGGCCAAAAATCTGTCTGGGGCTCGGTCCTGCTTTGAACAGGGGGGGTGGACTAGATCACCTCCTGAGGTCCTTTCCAACCCTGATATTCTGTGAAGATTCCACAATCTCCATAGGCAACTTATTCAAGTGCTTAACTATCCTGACAGTTAGGAAGATTTCCTAATGTTCAACCTAAACCATCATTGTGGCAATTTAAGCCCATTGCTTCTTGTCCTATCTTCAAAAAGTTAAAGAGAATACTTTTTCTCCCTCCTCCTTGTAACAACCTTTTATATACTTGAAAACTGTTATGTCCCCCCCCTCCCCCAGTCTTCTCTTTTCCAGACTAAACAAACCAAAATTTTACAACCTTCCCTCATAAGTTATGTTTTCTAGGCCTTTAATCATTTTTGTTGCTCTTCTCTGGACTTTCTCCAATTTGTCCACATCTTTTCTGAAATGTGGAGCCCAGAAGTGGACACAATACTGCACAGTGATTAGGCCTCAACTGGAGTAGAGTGGCAGAATTACTTCTCATGTCTTGCTGACA
Organism: Terrapene triunguis; assembly: GCF_002925995.2. Taxonomy (NCBI): domain Eukaryota; kingdom Metazoa; phylum Chordata; order Testudines; family Emydidae; genus Terrapene; species Terrapene triunguis. The sequence goes on from NW_020664400.1 coordinate 592,554, forward strand.
ACACTCCTGCCAATACATCCCAGAATGATGTTTGCTTTCTTTGCAACACTGTTGACTCATATTTAGCTTGTGGTCCACTATGACCCCCAGATCCCTTTTCGCAGTACTTCTTCCTAGGTAGTCATTTCCCATTTTATATGTATACAACTGCTTGTTCCTTCCTAAGTGAAGTACTTAGCATTTGTCCTTATTGATTTTCATCTTATTTACTTGAGAACATTTCTCTAGTTTGTACAGACCATCTTTCAAAGCACTTGCAACCCCTCCCAGCTTGGTATTGTCCACAAACTGAATCAGTGCACTCTCTATGCCAGGGGTTGGCAACCTGTGGCACGCGAGCTGATTTTTGATGGCATGCGGCAGCGGGCTGAGCAACTCAGCCCGCCACCACTCTGGGGTTCCGGCTGCTGCCCCATTGCCAGCCGGGGTCCCAGCCGCCGGCCCCACTCAGTGCCCGCTGCTGACCTGGGGTTCCATTCACTCAGCTGGCTGCAGGCTGAGTGGGACCAGCGGCGGGCTGAGCGTCTCAGTCCGCTGCCAGTCTGAAGTGCTGGCAGCACTCATGGGGTGCCGGCAGCACTCAGCCTGCTGCCGATCTGGGATTCCGGCTGCCGGCCCCGCTCAGCCTCCTGCCGGCCTGGGTGAGCAGAACCCCAGGCTGATAGTGGGCTGAGAGGGGCCGGCGGCCGGGATCCCGGCTGGCAGGAGCTGGCGGACAGAACCCGAGACCGGTAGCAGGCTGAGCAACTCAGCCCACTGCCAGTCTTGGTCCCAGGCACCGACCCCGCTCAGCCCAGACAGCAGCAGGCTGAGCAGGGCCTGGGATCCTTGTCTGAGGATTTCCATTCACCCAGACCGGCAGCGGGCTGAGCGGGGCTGGTGGCCGGGACCGAGACTAGCAGCGCCCTGAGTTGCTCAGCCCGCTGCCGGTCTGGGGTTCCATCCGCCAGCTCCTGCCAGCCGGGATCCCGGCCGCCGGCCCCCCTCAGCCCGCTACCTGCCTGGGGTTCTGCTCACCCAGGACTGCAGGAGGCTGAGCGGGGCCGACACCTGGGACCCCAACTGGCAAGGGGCCGGCAGCCGGAACCCCAGACTGGCAGCAGGCTGAGTGCTGCCGGCACCCAGACTGGCAGCACCCAGACTGGCAGCGGACTGAGCCACTCAGCCCCCCGCCGGCCCCGCTCAGCCCGCTGCCGACTGAGTTAATGGAACCTCAGACCGGCAGCACGCTGAGCAGGGCCAGCGGCTGGACCCCAGACCGGCATCGGGCTGAGCGGGGCTGGTGGCTGGAACCCCAGACAAGGATCCCAGGCAAGGATCACACTAAATTGATAAGATCTGCATTTTAATTTTATTTTAACTGAAGCTTCTTAAAATATTTTAAAAACCTTATTTACTTTAAATACAACAATAGTTTATTTATATAATATAGACAGAGAAAGACCTTCTACAAACGTTAAAATGTATTACTGGCACCCGAAACCTTAAATTACAGTGAAGTTGGCACACCACTTCTGAAAGGTTGCCGACCCCTGCTCTATTCCATTATTTATATAATTGATGAAGATATTGAACAGAACTGGACCCAGAACTGATCCGTGCAGGACCCCACTAGATATGCACTGCCAGCTTGACTGTGAACCACTGATAATGACTCTCTGGGAACAGTTTTCCAACCAGTTATGCGCCCACCTTATAACTCTGTATCTTCATTACATATTCATTTTTGAATCATGTCTCAAATGTAGATTATGAATTCTTTAAGCAAGGGAACCATGTTTGTGTATTTATATAACCCTAGCACAAGAGGGCTCTGAACATGACTGAGGCTTCTCAACACTATCTCAATATAAATAGTAAGAAATAAAACCATAATAAATTCATGAATATCAGATTGCCAACAAGTTTTTCAGAAAAAAACAAGGAAAAAAAGGAAACAAATTTCTGGATATTTCTTAGATTAAAAACAGAAAAACTATTTAAAACCCTCTACCTGTTTTAATATATCTTAAAGCACCCGGACGGCGGGTGGGGTGGGGGGGAGGCAGGGAGGGAGAAGGTTGAAATCCTATTTACAGGTCATATTTAACACCTGATGTATTGTGCAGATGGGTATTAAAAGACTTGTATAAGAAGCAAAATTTAGATCACATTTTCAAATAAAAACTTAGTACCTCTGGGGTATAAGAGAGAAGGAATTGGAGTAGAAAATTGAGCAGTTTCATGTTTATACTAAAGTTCACCAAAGTAAATGATGCTCTTCTCCTCCCCCAGTTCTCTTACACAAAGTAAAATATTTCTCTCAGTCTAGATGATTTATTGTAAAGTAAGGAAAACAACAAAGAAAAAATTAAACATAAAGCCTCCATGAAAGAGGGAGAATACAAAGGGCTCAGTGACTCATTAACATTCTCCCTCAGAGCTGAAACAATATAGTGGTTGCTGCTGCATACAACACCACTTCAGTTACACAGCTATGCACACAACCTGCTCAGTAAACAGAAGTCCATCCACCACACCTCCCAGGAATAAGTAACAAAATATGTTAACACGCAAATACACCCCCCCCCCCCACACACACACACTCTCTTCCCAATAGTATAAGCACTGTGTAAATATCATCATCAACACCTGCCCTAAAAATAGGTTTCCTCTCACTCCCCATCACCACATGGCTTATTTTAAAATATTTATTTAGGGAAACTACATCAAATATGTGAGTTTTACATTGTGTTCTGAGGGCAGCAAGATTTGTGATCAATTGATGTTTTTTTTTTCCTGGAAGGAGTCCCACAATTACAGGCCAGCTGCCGAGAAATCTCCACCCTCACAGGATCACAAGCCTCACCATTGTGGTTAACAGTTCCATTGTTCCAGTGGAACAAAGCTGTTATAGGCAATCAGGGTCACACACGGGGGAATTTACACAGCTAACCTGAGTCAGCAAACCAGCTGAGCGGCGAACAGCAGAGGCTAACAGAGGGAGTTTGCCTGTGATCTGTCCGAGAGGAGGTACGCTAAGTGCTGCATTAGGGGGGCTGTGTTGGTGAGTATCTGAGTGTCTGTTGCTGGGACAGTTTGTCTGTTTGACCGTGTGCTTGATTGCTTGCTTCTTTGTTTGAAAAGTGTGAATTGGGAGTGCTTTGTTCCAGGTGGGCCTTGAGTGGGCCTGACTGGTATATAAGGGCAGTCAGCAGCGAACCAGCTGAGCGGCGAACAGCAGAGGCTAACAGAGGGCGTTTGCCTGGGAGTTAGCCTGGGGAGAGCTCACTGAGGCTTTCATCTGCGGGTTTCTCTGAGTAGTTACTGCAACAGCTGAGGAAGCTCTTAAGAGGAAGGTGATATGAAAGGTGAGCGATCAGCTGTTGTAACCTGCACAGGTTGTGCCATGTTTGTCTTTCTTCCACAGGACAGAAGCGACTTTGTCTGTACAAAGTGCAAGCTGGTCTCCATATTGGAAGAGAAGGTTCGAGGTCTAGAGAAACAAGAATCGACTCTGCGTTGCATAAGGGAAAATGAAGATTTCCTGGACAGATGTCAGGAGATGCTTCTACGGCCACAACGTTCTGAAGATTCAAAGCAGGCGCAGCAGGGACAGAAGGATGGTGAAGTTTGGCAGCATGTGACCTCCAGAAGGAGAAAGAGGAGCGTCCATGTACCAGAAATGGAGATACAGGTGAGCAATCGTTTCCATGTTCTCTCTACAGGTACTAATGCGGAGAGTGGACTAGATGACACATCTGAGGGAAGGGAGCAGAAGGAGACTCCACCGATTGGAAGGCAAAAGATGCACTGTCCTAGGGATGAGGGTTCCACAACCACCACTCCCAAGAGGAGGAGGAGGGTGGTGGTGGTCGGGACTCCCTCCTCAGGGGGACTGAGTCATCTATCTGCCGCCCCGACCGGGAAAACCGAGAGGTCTGCTGCTTGCCAGGAGCTAGGATAAACGATGTGACGGAGAGACTGCCGAGACTCATCAAGCCCTCGGATCGCTACCCCTTCCTGCTTCTCCACGTGGGCACCAATGATACTGCCAAGAATGACCTTGAGCGGATCACTGCAGACTACGTAGCTCTGGGAAGAAGGATAAAGGAGTTTGAGGCACAAGTGGTGTTCTTGTCCATCCTCCCTGTGCAAGGAAAAGGCCTGGGTAGAGACCGTCGAATCGTGGAAGTCAACGAATGGCTACGCAGGTGGTGTCGGAGAGAAGGCTTTGGATTCTTCGACCATGGGATGGTGTTCCAAGAAGGAGGAGTGCTAGGCAAAGACGGGCTCCACCTAACGAAGAGAGGGAAGAGCATCTTCGCAAGCAGGCTGGCTAACCTAGTGAGGAGGGCTTTAAACTAGGTTCACCGGGGGAAGGAGACCAAAGCCCTGAGGTAAGTGGGGAAATGGGATCCTGGGAGGAAGCACGAGCAGGAGGCGCAAGAGGGGAAGACTCCTGCCTCATACTGAGAAAGAGGGACGATCGATGAGTTATCTTAAGTGCCTATACACAAATGCAAGAAGCCTGGGAAACAAGCAGGGAGAACTGGAAGTCCTGGCACAGTCAGGGAACGATGATGCGATTGGAATAACAAAGACTTGGTGGGATAACTCACATGACTGGAATACTGTCATGGATGGATATAAACTGTTCAGGAAGGATAGGCAGGGCAAAAAAGGTGGGGGAGTTGCATTGTATGTAAGAGAGGAGTATGACTGCTCAGAGCTCCGGTATGAAACTGCAGAAAAACCTGAGAGTCTCTGGATTAAGTTTAGAAGTGTGAGCAACAAGGGTGATGTTGTGGTGGGAGTCTGCTATAGACCACCAGACCAGGGGGATGAGGTGGACGAGGCTTTCTTCCGGCAACTAGCAGAAGTTACTAGATCGCAGGCCCTGGTTCTCATGGGAGACTTTAATCACCCTGATATCTGCTGGGAGAGCAATACAGCGGTGCACAGACAATCCAGGAAGTTTTTGGAAAGCGTAGGGGACAATTTCCTGGTGCAAGTGCTGGAGGAACCAACTAGGGGCACAGCTCTTCTAGACCTGCTGCTCACAAACCGGGAAGAATTAGTAGGGGAAGCAAAAGTGGATGGGAACCTGGGAGGCAGTGACCATGAGATGGTCGATTTCAGGATCCTGACACAAGGAAGAAAGGAGAGCAGCAGAATACGGACCCTAGACTTCAGAAAAGCAGACTTTGACTCCCTCAGGGAACAGATGGGCAGGATCCCCTGGGAGAATAACATGAAGGGCAAAGGGGTCCAGGAGAGCTGGCTGTATTTTAAAGAATCCTTATTGCGGTTGCAGGAACAAACCATCCCGATGTGTAGAAAGAATAGTAAATATGGCAGGCGACCAGCTTGGCTTAACAGTGAAATCCTTGCTGACCTTCAATGCAAAAAAGAAGCTTACAAGAAGTGGAAGATTGGACAAATGACCAGGGAGGAGTATAAAAATATCGCTCAGGCATGCAAGAGTGAAATCAGGAAGGCCAAATTGCACTTGGAGTTGCAGCTAGCAAGAGATGTTAAGAGTAACAAGAAAGGTTTCTTCAGGTATGTTAGCAACAAGAAGAAAGTCAAGGAAAGTGTGGGCCCCTTACTGAATGAGGGAGGCAACCTAGTGACAGAGGATGTGGAAAAAGCTAATGTACTCAATGCTTTTTTTGCCTCTGTCTTCACAAACAAGGTCAGCTCCCAGACTGCTGGCCTGGGTAACACAGTATGGGGAGGAGGTGACCAGCCCTCTGTAGAGAAAGAAGTGGTTCGGGACTATTTAGAAAAACTGGATGAGCATAAATCCATGGGGCTGGATGCGCTGCATCCGAGGGTGCTAAAGGAGTTGGCGGATGTGATTGCGGAGCCATTGGCCATTATCTTTGAAAACTCATGGCGATCAGGGGAGGTCCCGGATGACTGGAAAAAGGCTAATGTAGTGCCCATCTTTAAAAAAGGGAAGGAGGAGGATCCGGGGAACTTCAGGCCAGTCAGCCTCACCTCAGTCCCTGGAAAAATCATGGAGCAGGTCCTCAAGGAATCAATTATGAAACACTTAGAGAAGAGGAAAGTGATCAGGAACAGTCAGCATGGATTCACCAAGGGGAAGTCGTGCCTGACTAACCTAATTGCCTTCTATGATGAGATAACTGGGTCTGTGGATGAGGGGAAAGCAGTGGGATGTGTTATTCCTTGACTTTAGCAAAGCTTTTGATACGGTCTCGCACAGTATTATTGCCGCCAAGTTAAAGAAGTATGGGCTGGATGAATGGACTATAGGGTGGATAGAAAGCTGGCTAGATCGTCGGGCTCAACAGGTAGTGATCATTGGCTCCATGTCTAGTTGGCAGCCGGTTTCAAGCGGAGTGCCCCAAGGGTCGGTCCTGGGGCCGGTTTTGTTTAATATCTTTATTAATGATCTGGAGGATGGTGTGGACTGCACTCTCAGCAAGTTTGCAGATGACACTAAACTGGGAGGCGTGGTAGATACACTGGAGGGTAGGGATCGGATACAGAGGGACCTAGACAATTTAGAGGATTGGGCCAAAAAAAACCCTGATGAGGTTCAACAAGGACAAGTGCAGAGTCCTGCACTTAGGACGGAAGAATCCTATGCACTGCTACAGACTAGGGACCGAATGGCTAGGCAGCAGTTCTGCAGAAAAGGACCTAAGGATCACTGTGGATGAGAAGCTGGATATGAGTCAACAGTGTGCTCTTGTTGCCAAGAAGGCTAACGGCATTTTGGGCTGTATAAGTAGGGGCATTGCCAGCAGATCGAGGAACGTGATCGTTCCCCTTTATTCGACATTGGTGAGGCCTCATCTGGAGTACTGTGTCCAGTTTTGGGCCCCACACTACAAGAAGGATGTGGAAAAATTGGAAAGAGTCCAGCGGAGGGCAACAAAAATGATTAAGGGTCTGGAGCACATGACTTATGAGGAGAGGCTGAGGGAACTGGGATTGTTTAGTCTGCAGAAGAGAAGAATGAGGGGGGATTTGATACCTGCTTTCAACTACCTGAAGGGGGGTTCCAAAGAGGATGGAGCTCGGCTGTTCTCAGTGGTGGCAGATGACAGAACAAGGAGCAATGGTCTCAAGTTGCAGTGGGGGAGGTTTAGGTTGGATATTAGGAAACACTATTTCACTAGGAGGGTGGTGAAGCACTGGAATTCGTTACCTAGGGAGGTGGTGGAATCTCTTTCCTTAGAGGTTTTTAAGGCCCAGCTTGACAAAGCCCTGGCAGGGATGATTTAGTTGGGAATTGGTCCTGCTTTGAGCAGGGGGTTGGACTAGATGACCTCCTGAGGTCCCTTCCAACCCTGATATTTTATGATTCTATGATTCAATTCAAGCTATCTCCAATAGTGGCTCCATGTAGATGCTGAGAAGGACAAACTAGCCTTAGTCTTTATTTAACATCTATGTTGCATTAGTACTTCAAGGCTAAAGTAAGGCTGGGCCACACTGAACTAGGCATTGAACAAACATATATGCCTCAAAAGCTTAAAGTCTGAATGACACAACAGAACAGGTGAGCAAGACCGATTCATAGACTCCACATAGACCATTGTGATTATCTAATCTGACCTAATGTATAACACAGATTATAGAATTTCCCCAAAATAATGTCTAGATCATATTTTATGGTGGTGGTGGTGGGGGGGGGAAACATCCCAATCTTGATTTAACAATGTAAGTGGTGGAGAATCCACCATGACTTTTGGTAAATTGTTCCAATAGTTAATTACTCTCTCAGTTAAAAATTTGCCCCTTATTTCCAGTCTGAATTTGTCTAGCTTCAACTTCCACCCATTGGATCATGTTATCCCTTTGTTAGATTGAAGAGCCCAGTATGAAGAGCCACAGTGTAGGGAGCTGGACTTGATGACTTCTCAAGGTCCCTTCCAGCTCTACATTTCTCTGATTAAATATTTTCTCCCCATGTAGATACTTATATCCTAATCAAATCACCCCTCAACCTTTTTTTTCCCCTTAAACTAAACAGATTTACCTCTCTGGGTCTACCACTATAAGGCCTATTTTATAATCATGTAATCATTCTTGTGGCTCTTCTCTGAAACCTCTCACATTTATTAACATTCTTTTTGAATTGTGGCCACCAGAACTGGCCATCGTATTCCAGCAGCAGTCACTTCAGTCCAAAATATAGGAGGTAAAATATCTCTAGTCCTACTCAAGATTGTTTAGGCATCCCAAAATGCCATTAGCTCCTTTGACCACAGCATCACAATGGGAGCTCATGTTTATGTAGATAAACCTTGTGGAACTCAACAGACAAGAGCCTTAGACATCAAGGAGTAGCTGCCCATCTTCATCGTCTGGTTTACTGAGAAGAATGACTGAAAACAACTCAAGGTATTACCCTTCAACCTGGCTGAGCCATCCAGCAGCACAGGCATGGATGTGTTTCCCCAGTTGCTTGGATAAAACAAGCCCATCCTTCAGCAAGACCATTTTCTCAGTCCCATTTCATGGCCAGCTGTGAATGAATACAGGATATTGGCAGTAGACAGATGGACTCAGCTCTTTATTAGTTTCTCTATTAGCCTGCTCAGATATGATTGGTCAGACACCAGATGTCAGCTTGCAAGATCAGTAAGACCAAGAGAAAGTTTTCTCAAGTACTGATTGGACTACTACATGCTTGATTTCTGTCTTTCAGTCTCTGTCGGTAGGAGACACTGTTTCTTCTAGTTTTCCACTAGCCATTAGGAGCACAAGTAGTTGTTTGGATTCCACTGGAGCTTCCAGGACTTCCTGTTGTGTGAATGAGCCAAGTTATTGGAAGTAGTGTGCTAGAACACTAGGATGGAAGCTGATCTTCTCTGTGAAGCAGAGTGGCAATTCCTGAAAGTGTGTGTATGGGGAGGCAGGGCTAGGAAGTATAGAGTGGAGGGATTTGGGGCTCCAAAAAAGGATTTATCATCTGAAATAATTCCGCGGGACATTACTTCACAGACCCTCTAGTGAAAGACAAGTACAAACTATTGTCTTCCTCCATAGCAGATGCACATTTTTTTATTCCAAATTTCATCTCTATCCACTCATGTTTGCTCTCTGCCACCAACTCTTACATTTTCTTCCTTCTCTATTCTTCTGAGGCAGGTTGGCATATTAGTCACTAGAAAGGGTTGGGCCAATGAGGCATTTTGATGCAGAACATTGGTGGTTTGACCATCTCGGCTGGAGATGTGGAGAGTTCCAATTTCCATCAGAAGTGAGATGGTGCTTTGGCCAGAACAGTGAAATATCATCTTTTCCCCTGTTCAGTCAAAAGATCAGGTCCAGAGAGTTACCAGCTGGGTGTGCAGGACAAAGATTACCTCAGAGAAGCCTAGGTAAATAAAGTAAATGTCAGAGGCACCATTAGAATCAGCACTGAGGTTATTAAGGACAATGAAATTTGCTAACTTCAATACCCTGACAGTAGATTTATCAAAATCTCTAGGAAAGCCTTGGTGTCTCATGGCTTAGAAATTAACAAGATCCCCATGTCAGACTTCACTTCATTTCCCGCATTTGATGCATGAAGTAAAGTGGTTTGAGACACTCATGCAGCAAGTAGTCTGGAAGGGGTGAGAAGAGCTATCGTTGGATGTGCGGCATAATCTATGCAGATTTTGATGAAAGCTGCTGCATCAAGGGTCAAACCTGAAATAAAATCATGGACAGTCCCACTCATTTTGACAATTGAACTAACTTTTACTAGAACAAGCCAGAGATATTAGTGCTATGTGAGTTGTAGCCCTGTATAAAGGTGAATGTGGCTTGAATCCACTAGATTGGGTGTAGCAGTTAAGTGGTGCACATTACCACCAATGGTTTGTGTATCTGTGAACTGTTCCTGTAATAAAACTTACAGTGAAAAGGAAAATTAGAAGTTGGTACACCCAATGACTACAGCCTGGTACGTCTACTCCACCTGTTGGGGCACTATGTTAAAAGCTGTGCTGAGGGGGGGGGAAAGGAAAGCTGTCAAAGTCTTGCTTAGGAATAGTGCTTTGGGGTTAGTGTATGAGGAGTAGGTTTTTTTTTTTTTTTTTTGTAGCTCTCCAATAGAGATTTTAAATATCACAGCTAATGTGATATGATTTTTCTAAATATTTCTTGCATATCTTCAGGTTTTCTAGAGCTCTGCAACGATAAATTCATGTAGCTGAGGCAACCAATAAATGTGCAGAGAGCTTTTACTATGAGATGACCCCACAAAACAGATTCATGGCCCTTAAGATCTCTGTAGGTGCCTGGATGAAGAAAGTGTAAATCAAAACTCCTGTGATCAAAAAGATTGGCATTCAATCAGTATGAAACCATGTATGATGCAGAGCTGGGTTGAGTTCAAAACTCCAGAGGGAATGTTCAGATCCAGATCTGCATGACCCTGGTCCCTATTTCTAGAATAAGAACTCAAAACACTTCATATTGACACCCCTAAATGATAAACTTCTCATTTGAGTGTGAACTTTCTATACTTCAGACTTGAATTTAATATGAAGCAGGAATGGAACCAAAAGTCTCATTTCCATGCACGTCTGTCCTTTGAGTCCTGCCAACAGATCAACGTCTCAATATTCAGAGGCTTACATGACGATAACCCCCACAGCAGAGTAAGGGTAACAAAGCTCCTTGATGTCATTAAGTGAATAATGTGTAACCATCAAAAGACAACTTTCATACCAATACCACAGATAAGCAATGGAGATTTTCAGTACCTTATACATATATGATGTAGTCTTGGCTAATTGTAGGAGTAGAAACCAGGCATAGTCCAAAAAAACCACAAGGTACATGAAGGGGGAGGGGATCCAACATGCAGCTTACATTAAAAAAATATTAGCAGGTGTAGTTAAGACCAAAAGTTATTCTCATCTGATGGCTGTTTCGTGGTTTACATGAAATTAGTGTATTGCTTTGGACCAGTTCCTTAAGGACAAGTGCCCACATCATAAACACACACAAAATCATAATTGGTATTAAATTAGAGTGGCAATTTTGTTGGCAACCTGAACAAAAATGGAAAGGTCATTTTTAGTTAGGTTTAGCATAATATCAGATGGCAAAATAAAAATGAATGAATAAATCTTGGCACAGAAAATCACTATTGACACTTCAAGAGTTAAATATGTTAGAAAAATATATGCTAAATTAGTTTATCCTTAACTAGAATAGATTCTAAAAAATGTACTGACTGCAGGTTCCCCCCCCCCCCCCCGTATGGTTTGAGAAGCTTGCTCAGACAAAGTATGGCAGTAATCTTGCAAGAGAAAACATATCAGGATAGTTTAAAACCTATACTTTAAGATCTCCATAGGTGAAGAAATGCATACGTACAATATTTCTGATTTCTTCTGTGCAGAATTTGTCACTTTCATCTTTGTGCCCAAAAGTGTAAGTGTCATTTTGGCTTTCTCCTAAATATTTTGATAACAGCTCTGTCTATTCATGACTTTTTCTTGCTACTTGAAGCTAAGGAATTGCTGGTTTGATATTATGCCAGATAATCTGATACCAAACTCCAGAATTATGTGGCTATGGTTTAAAGAATTTAATTCTTCTGCTGCACCATTTCCATCCATTAGCCACCCTTTTGAAAAACTCATTGGCGTTGGATAGAAAACAGTCTGTGAATGAATATAATGCATATTTCAACCAGTATTTTTCACCTTTTAATGAGGTTTTTTTATATTGGAGTCTGGATGGGATTTTGGAGTCGCATTAAGTATGTTTTGCCTTCCAGGTTTGTCACTTGCTGGTGTCATCACAATATAGCCCTTATGGAAATACTGCCAGAACAGTATTAGAAACCTTGCAATAGTGATTCACACTTCAGTCACTTAAGTTATGTCATTTATTGTTTCCTCTAGTCTTTCAAAAACGTCACAGAGTAGCATGAAATGAATTTTGCATATGGAGCTTGAAAAGACCATAAGATTTTAGCCGTAGGTTGATAGCATTAGAAAAAAAAATTAAACAAGACCTGAAACAGCCAAAAGCCTTTTATATCTCATCTGCAAACTGGACAGCAGCCAAGGGGCTTAGGTTCAGTCCCTAGTTAGGTCATTTACTGTGCTGCTTTCTCATCCTCAAGAAACCAAGTATTCAAGAGCTCCAAGTACTGACATTTTCTAATTATGCTACAGTATAGCATAACATGAAGTTATGAGGTATAATGAAGGCCTACGGGAGACTATTAGCACAATTTTTAGAAGCTAGCAAAATCCTTTTTTTAATATTTATTTTAGTCACAAACCCCACATGCCAACGTAGCAATTAAAAGAGATGTAAGTGAACAAGCAGTATCCTGTAAGACAGAGTATCATTGTGTAATAGATGAATAGAAAATGTAGTTCAGTGCTCAGTTTCCCTTCCCCTTAAAAAAAGCACAGTAGTTTCCATGTAAAATGAATATTTTTTTTCATTGTTTCTCAAATGTAAATCTAGAAACTGTTGCCTTGAGTAGAAATATATGCTTTGAGGAGGACTCTCTTCCAAGACAATTTGCAAAATTTATTGTTTCCACTATTTTCATCATGTGAAAAAGCCAGATTTTAAAATTTGTCTCATTCTGGCATAAATTTTACACGTCCCTAGTTTTTATTTATACTATCATAGGGACTGAAAAATAAAAATAAAAAAAAGTGTAGTGACCTCAGCCATATTATCAAAGTAATTTTCTTCAGTTTCTTCACACCCATGGTTCCCTTGGCTCTGAATAGCAAAGAAAATCTCTATTACAGATTCCATATAAACACAATATCTGGTATGTGCCCCCCTCCTGGGTACTAGGTCTTAAGTTATAATGACTGTTTTGTCTAGTGGTCAGAGCACAGTACAAGAAATAGAGACACCCACATTCTAGTTGCATCTCTACCAGTGAACTTGGAGAAAATGAGACAGAGACAAAGTGACTTGCCCATCAGTAAAGTTGGGGAAATAATTACAACAACACATATTTCTCTCTATTTGCGAATTGTCCATGCAAAACTTACAGTTTCCTTGTATTTCTTATGCAAAATTATTCACTGAATAATTCTTAATCTATAGAAGATTTTTCAGAAGTAGTTAGTTGCAAGAACTGGATATTTGAAATTTAAGCAATGCTAGTTAATTCTAATTGGATACATTGACTAAATGATACTGTTTCTGTCCCTTAACTGGAAGGGCATAACTTTTGCAATTAAGTTTCTGATACAAAATATGCACATTCATGAGCTTTTCAATATGAAGAGAATATTTATGAAAAGCAAATTACAATGTTATTTCAGCAAATGCTTTTTCCAGGAAACTTGTTTGCTAACATTTTCATGGTAAGCAAATACAACATGGGGCATGAAGATACCTAAAGCAAATTCAGTACTTACATGCTCAGAAATACTCAGCTGTTTTTGTTTGTTTGTTTGTTTGTTTCAGTATTTTATTTAGGTATTCACCCAGCTCTACTGATAACAGTATTTAACTTCCTCACAAGGGTATTGTAAAGATTGATTAGTTAATGTTTATACAATGCCTTTTTACAGAGTGCACTGGGTTTACAATTTACTTTCTTCTACATTTACATACTTCTTCAAGGTCTATTAAGGAAGTGCAGAATTCTTCTGCGAACACTTTGAGTTTACTTTGCTGTCGTCTGGGGTGAATGTGAAGAATCATGCATTTCTGAAGGTTGAGATGTTATTTCAAAAGTTCACATTAGCTTTCCTTGTACTCAGGAATGGTCCTGGACCAATCCTTTTATCAGCATTCAGAACCTATAAAAAAGTGGGAGGAGACAGTGCCAGTGGAGAGCAGAAATGAGCCTTGCATTGTTTCAAGAACTGTGGGTGTTGCATGGATTGGCCAAACAGAGTGTTGCAACATTTGCAAGGGCTGCATATATTGAGACTGAGTTGGGGTCCCTCCAGACAAAGAATGAGACCAGCCTGCTACAGAAGGTGAAATCTGGAAAGAAGTACTGTGGTGACCTGTATAATCTACCCTATTGGTATGCTGCTTTTCACAATAGATCACCCTTTCTGGGTCATGCTGATTAAAAAAAAAAAACAGTGTTTCCCTAGGAAACAATGAGAATTTGCCTCATTTTTAGGTTAGCTGTTAATTTTTCAAAATGTGGCTGCATTTTACTCTGTCTTTTGAAAAGTAATATCCTAAACCTTCTGTTTTGAATTTTAAAATGACCATTTCAGACTCTAAGAAAGATCATGTCTGAGTCAATGGGAGTGCTTTATTAACATTGTGCTTTATTAACAAAGAACAGGTGTTCCAACAGAGTAATCGTTGCACATTTACCTTTGTCATGTGACAGGAATATTAAACCCAGGCACGTATGTCATATCCATTGTACGGATATGCCCCACAATATGCTGAGAATCCATATAAATGAGTAAATATCCATATAACGCATAGTATATTTCCTTGCTTGGTTTGTTGTGTGCTCATTGCTATGGTAATATTCTTCTACATTTTTTTAAACAAAATAGCCCTCTCATCTTGAAATATGATGTAAGGTGATGAAAGGGAAGGATGAGTGAATCGTGATAGGATGCAAAATTAAACTGTGCCTAATTATATCAATAAACTACCTAGTACGTTTTAATGATTTAAAATGTATTGATCTAAGCTTTAGTCATAAATCTTTCTGAAGTTTTCATTTAGCTTTGCTTTAAAGATAGAAGGAGGCCTTGAAAATTCCTGTCTTTGATGAGGACTTCACAAAATTAGCTGCAAACTAATTCTAAAAGGTTATTTCATTATCCACTTACCTTTAGTATAAACAAATCTCTTCAATGTTTGAATTCACCTCTATAGACCCATCATCAAGCTTCTGCTTCAAAACTCTTGCTGGATTGTTATTCACCTGGGGGGGGGGGAGAGAATAATCAGATGGAGATTGCATTACAGTAGACAGCTTTTTTAAAATATGAGGGGTATGACAGTGACAGGTTAACCAAATTTAGTGAATGTCTTCATCTAAATCATACATTGAATTTAAAATGGAACTTTTCTAATCTGAGCAATTCTGCACAAATCACTCTAGCACTCACAGGCAATGGAGAAGTAAATCAATAACTAAACACAAAACATACTTAAGCATATTTATTGTGGGTGAGTGACCCAACTTTTCAACCCAATGGCTTGCCGTTTCTAACCTTAATTATTGCCACTACTTCATGAGAATCACAGTTTAAGCAGTAGGGCTCTAAATCCCATATGACAGACACACTTGGAAAATTATCTAAAGTAAACAAACATAACTATGACATTTGCTAGAAGAACAATCCTGTAATTACTAGTCTCAAACTCCCAAGTTACTGGTCAGCCATCCAGGATATCTGAAGACACCTACAATAGGTCACAGATGGTTAGGTATGGCCCAAAGCATTCTCTTCTCTTTCAGTCATATTAACTGACATTTATTACCTTACTGTAAGTATTTTCTATGCCAGTGAAAGCTACAAAAACCTGAGACTGCATCTATGTTCCCATTTAATGTTATGATCAACATGTAGCAATTAAAATGAATTTGATACATACAGCAGCCTCAACATTATTTCTACATAGCACTGACTGCTTTCATGGTGAAGAACATAATTCTATTTGAGAAAGGAATGTGTGTGCATGTACACTCTCTGTCACGAGCATGTGTATGCAAGAAAGTATGTGCACATACATTCAATAGATAGAGTTGCAAATCATTTTTGTTTCCATTGCAGTTATTGTTCTTTGGGCTACCATTGCCATTTGAATGAGAAGAAAAAAAAAGTCAAAGACTTTCGGTCAGAGTAACTTACTATATGCTACAATTAGTTTCTGGCTCTAAAACAAAGCCAATGTAGACTGATATTGGTGGAGTGCTGAGGATAAGAACACACACTGTACTGTTTGTACTTTCCTCCTAGAGACATGACAACTCACAGTATTTGTGTGTGACTGCCTGCCTGTCTTGTCCTTCGTGGACAAGTCACACATTAGGCTTGTAAGGAAGGATCCAGGATAACATGGGGATTTAAAGTACACAAGTAACTACTATTTATCTTTAGCATTTTAATGATATCTTCTATTTTTAATAAATTGAAAGCATTCAGAGGAGATACTTCAATGAGGCAGAAAAGTGTATTTCAGGAGCCTTTCTGGAAAGATCATATATGGGGCATATTAAAAGCAAAGAATGACGTTTTCTATTTCGATATATAACATTCATTGAATAATTAAGCAACTAATATACCAAATACTACTTTGGAAGTTTACAGATAAATTGTCTGGAATGCAGGGATTCCAAAAACAATGTTACTTTGGCATGTTATAAATCCTATGCGTTTGGTACTATATTTAAAAATATAATAATAAATGCACATTAATATATTAAATGTCAAAATTAGGAATGGAAAATACTATATGCAATGGGACAAAGACTTCCCTACTTGCTTTCAGTGGAGTTATATAAAAGATGAATGTGGCTACATGTGGTCAAGATTTCTTAAAAAAATAAAAAAAGCCACAGGAAATTCATTAAGAATTTTGCAAATAGATCCAAGTCCTATCTCCCAGGCACAGCCCAAGAAGTTAGTATCTGAGAGGAACATTTCCTTAGGGAAAGGAATTGTCCATCTAGCTAACCAAGAAAAAAATGGAGCTAAACCCCAGTCACTAGTCTAACCTTAGAGCCTATGTAGTGAAATGAATGATCGGGGATCCACATATCAGTAAATCAACTATCTGAAGAATGGTGCTGTTCCAGGCAGGAGAGCCAAGTATTGCACAGGAACAGGCCCACAGATATTCTTGCCATAACTGAATATCTGGTTTAATCCCCATAAAGTGCAAATCAGGGGTTGCCATACAAAGAGGATTTAATGCTCACCTTTGCAGTACCCTTATCCAAGTTTCTCTCTGTGCATGTCCATCCCCCTATCACATGGGGTTAAAGCATCTTAAGGACTGTTCCAACTTTTGCTAGGCTGTAATGACCACATGGAACCAAAAACAGTCAATAACTGATACACTATGGAGATATCTCAGCTATGCCCCCTTCCCACTACTACCTTGACAGTAGGGAGTGTAGCATAAGAGACCCCTAGCACAGCTCTATGCCACCAGAGATTCACCTTTAAACAGGGGTCATCATTCTTGAGCTGATCAGTAGTTTAGGAGCACATGATTTGTCAAAATTTTTCACACCACCTGTCAAATTCTGTTCTCATCCCTCTTAATGCCAACCCTTGGCCAGTGCTAAGGGTGTGACACAGGTCCTGCCCCCAGGCATGCACTGGGGCATGCTGCTGGGCCCTCTGGCAGTAGTGCTTCCTCTCCCCTTGACCAATCAGCACTGATATGGGTCCAGAAATCATACCTCTCAATATCTTCTGAGACCCCACCCCTTGGAGCATGCACCGCATGTGTTTGTTTTTACTTCCGGGGGTGACTCAGCCTCCATGACCCCTTCTGAGGCCTGCCCAAGCTCCCCTCTGCCAATCAGTCTCAATCTAGGGAGTGTGAGCCAATCAGTAAGGCCTGCAAGCACCGTGCCAACCAGAGAGGGTATATAGGCCAGAAATTTGGCCTCCAGCACTTATCCATTGGCTATTTAGAAGAATCACCCTGCAAGCCTTCAAACCCTCATGGTATGAAAGAGGCCATCTTGTTTAAAGATCTTATTTTCAGAAAGCGTGGAAGCACAGAGATGAATTAGTAACAGCTGATCATTTTCATTTCCACTATAAGCATGTGTGAAATAAGCTACTGAAGCAATTAAGCTTATTGAACATATAACAAATTACTGCACAAACTGGTTTAGAGCATGTATCTTATTATATATTATATTAAAAGAGAGAAACCATATCAGTGCAAAAGGTGGCAGCAACCCCCTGTTAATATTACCTAACACTATTAATTAGAACCCTGTTAAGTCCAAATCAAAGAAATATCAAGTTAGGGGAAGTCTTCAATATTCAGTGCAAATATCACACAGAATGCTAATAAGGACACACAACAGAAACTTCATTTGTTCCTCCAGAACATACCCCCCAATCCACTGCACACCCAGCATGCAGCTAATTCATGGTGTAAAGCAAAACCTTATCTCTAACCTCAGCAAAAACTCTCTTATTAGTTTGTTTGATAAAAAATATGGAATCACAGTTAAGGTTTTGTATTATATGCATCAGCACATTGTAAGCACATACCATGCATCTATTTTCTTCCAAAATTGAAAATAGCAGTATCTCATAGTTAAATCATTAACAGTAGCTTCAGAAAGGCTACCTCCCCCTTGCTCTAGGAATGCCAGCTTGAATCTAGATCAGTATCATCCTTACATATTTTTGACAGGACTTCAGTCACCTGAAATTAATTTTTTTTTCATTAGTTATACAATCAAGTGTTATTAAGAGCCAGTGTTTGTGATATGTCTATATTGATGGCACATACTCTGCACTGACCAAAAGTCCTTTATTAGTTGTAGAGCCTCTAGGATGTGGTGAGCTCTCAGTATCAGCAGGTCATCCAGAGTGAAGTTGACTTTGTTTTCTTTATTCCCTACCTCGATACCTAATTCTGTCTGAGCACTGGGGTTAAAATGCAGCAATTAGAATGAAAATCTTGGGAAAATGGGCTACTCTACTATGTTATAATAGATTCTTGACAGGTGCAAAGCTCTGATAAAGAACCATTTGCAAGTCAAGTGATCTTGAACATTTCTGAGTCTACTCTGTCTTAGCAAAGAGAGCCTTTAGTGGCACTAGAACAACTGAGATGAGGCATGGAGGTGGCACCTCTAATTGCTTCTTAATTTAGTTAAATACTTCCAGGGAACACTCATTCCAAAAAGAGATGCAGAGTCTACTGAGAGATTACATTTTCTATACTAATTTCCACAGTAGATTCTATTAAAATATCCTCTTAGCTTGAAGCACAAATAGCCAATACATGTACACTGGTTTCTATTTTAAGTTCAATTTTTGAACAAAATATACAAGATGTAGAGATAAACTGACTGTATATGGTGCAGAATTAAACAGCAACTCTCAGAGATAGACTAGACATACTGGGTAGTCATATAGATTCAGATAGAATATGCAGTCTTGCTTTTACACCTCCAGCCACCAGACATGGCTAACTATCTTCCCTCAGCCCACAGTATTCTATATGTAGTATGCTCTTAAAGTGGACAGTTCAGAGCAATTGCACCTGTATTCCCCCACCATGATCCAGCAGGGGAACCCACTTTTAGAAGAACAACAAAGATTAGCCCTTGGCATGTTCTAACAACAAATATGGCATATCTAGAAGCAAACAACATCAAGTGGATCACAGAATGGCTTCTGAATACTCTAAAGCAGAGTTTGGGAGAAGACCCCATCCCCAGGAGATGTTTGAGATAAGAAGGGGTGGAGGTAACAGCCTTTTAAACTTCCTCAAAAGGGGTGAAGAGAATGAAGTTGTGCCATATGGACTGTTGTAATAATTGAGCCAACAAATTTACCCTAATTGTGAGCTGAATTGTGAAAAGTGAGAAAAAGCTCACAGAATTTCGCAATAATGTATAACAAGAAATGTTGGTGGGAAAAAATGCACAAGGAATGCAGAAAGACTGAATTAATCCATACAAAAAGACCTATTGATATAATTCAAGGTTGGTGGTAATATCATACTATTAGACAAGAGAAGTGTGGGACTGGAAATTAATAACTCAATATTCATAGGTTAAAATTAAGCCTTATTTGGAGAACAACATAATGGGGTGATAGGTTGTTCCACTCATCACCCCCTTTTGGGTCCCCAAAGGAAAAGACTATGGCAGGGAGATTCAAGCTGTCTGACAACTGTTGGCTGGGAGATGGGTAGACCAGAAGGAGTCAACTTCACCGTCATGGCTGTCACCCTCACTGGATCCTGGGAACACAGGATCCACCATGACATCTTTGTCACCTTGATCCTGAAAGATGTCCTGACCAGACCAGACCAGAGAAAGGGATCCAGATGGCACCACCTTCACTGATTTTGGATAAACCAAATGGGATGGGAGACTTTTATTCTTCTTGTCATGCCCCACCCCCAATGTGTCCTTTTCCTTTCCCATCTGATTTCTTCTTTTTTCCTGCTCTCTCCCCTTTTGCCTTCTGTTTAAAGAAAGTCTGGCTTAGCTAGCTAAGACTATTTATTTTGCAACATTGCTGTAAGCCTATAACAATAAGCAATGCCATAAATGGTCCGATGCTAGTACAAGTTTTTCAGGTCTCGGAGTGGTGGTTAAGACCACTGGCTATGCCTATGTTTCTTCAACAGTAAGCGTGCAAATAAAAGTCAGCACTAGACACAGAAGCTGCATTTTCTATCTTCATTCTTTTCCCTCCCCTTTTGTGAGCATATGTCTTGTCTTCTAGGAAACGGGATCAGACTTTAACAACAGCTCCAGCCCATCTCAACTAACTTTTTCTCTTTTTGCCCCCGAAAGGACAGTTACCACCATCTTTAATATACATACATAAACACACACACACACACACACACACACACACACACACATAAATAAAAGAGGCTGTACATGCGTGGGTGGGAGGTGATGGTCCTTGGGCCCTTCTAAAGACTTTCTACAACTAAAGGAAAAGGGAATAAGTGACAGTGTTGAAATGAAAGTCTTACTTAAAACTTTACATTTCAAAGGCTTTAACTGTTTCTTTTCTTTTTCTGTACCTGTAATAAAATGTTAAAAGGATTTTCATTTGTGTTTGTGCCATGGGACTAAGCAGGCTGAGGTCTCTATGTTCCAGAACACTGAATCTTGTTTAAAACAGTTAATGTTGTACAGTTAATGGGTCACATTAACACCTTTGACTCTCTTGGAGCATTTATTTATTTAAAATTAAGAATATAGGACCCATTAGTAGACCTGGCCAAAACTCATAATTTCAAGTTCAAGGGAAATTTTGACATTTTGAAATTTCTGATTTGGAACAAAACAAATATTTCCTAAATTTCCCACAAACTGTAAATTACAAAGATGTTGATTTTTGAAAATTTTCATTTCAAAATTTCAATAATTAGGTTCAGATTTCCAAATTTCATTTTGCAATTTTGAATTTTGTTTCAGAAGTTCAAATTTTTGTTTTTAATTGTGTGACTTTTTTCATTTTTACAGAAGAACATAAGAATGGCCCTACTGGGTCAGACCAAAGATCCATCTAGCCCAGTATCCAGTCTTCTGACAGTGGCCAGTGCCAGATGCCCCAATGGGAATGAACAGAACAGGGAATCATCAAGTGATACATCCCCTGTCGCTCATTCCCACCTTTTGGCAAACAGAGGCTAGGGACACCATTCCTGCCCATCCTGGCTAATAGCCACTGATGGACCTATCCTCCATGAATTTATCTAGTTCTTTTTTGAACCTTGTTATGATTTTGGCCTTCACAACATCCTCTAACAAGGAGTTCCACAGTTTGACTGTGTGTTGCGTGAAGAAATACTTCCTTTTATTTGTTTTAAACCTGCTGCCTATTAATTTCATTTAGTGACATCTAGTTCTTGTGTTATGAGAAGTTGTAAACAACACTTCCTTATCTACTCTCTCTACACCAGTCATGATTTGATAGACCTCAATCAAATCTCCCCTTAGCTGTCTATTTTCCAAGCAGAAAAGTCCCAGTCTTATTAATCTCTCCTCATACGGAAGCCGTTCCATACCCTTAATCATTTTTGTTGCCCTTTTCTGAACCTTTTCCAATTCCAATATATCTTTTTTGAGATGGGGCAACCACATCTGCACACAGTATTCAAGATGTGGGCATACCATGGATTTATATAGAGGCAACATGATATTTTCTGTCCTATTATCTATCCCTTTCTTAATTATTCCCAGCATTCTGTTCGCTTTAACTGCTGCTGCACTTTGAGTGGATGTTTTCAGAGAACTATCCACAATGACTCCCAGATCTCTTTCTTGAGTGGTAACAGCTAATTTAGACCCCATCATTTTTTATGTATAGTTGGGATTATGCTTTCCAATGTGCATTAATTTGCATTTATCAACATTAAATTTCAGCTGCCACTTTGTTGCCCAGTCACCCAGTTTTGAAAGATTCTTTTATACCTCTTTGCAGTCTACCTGGGTCTTAACTATCTTTAGTAATTTTGTATCATCTGCAAATTTTGCCACCTCACTGTTTACCCCTTTTCCCAGATAATTTATGAATATGTTGAATAGGACTGGTCCCAGAACGGACCCCTGGGGGACACCACTATTCACTGCTCTCCATTCTGAAAACTGACCATTTATACCTACCCTTTGTTTCCTATCTTTTAACCAGTTACCAATCCATGAGAGCACCTTCTCTCTTATCCTGTGGGAGCCTACTTTGCTTAAGAGCCTTCGGCGAGGGACCTTGTCAAAGGCTTTCTGAAAATCTAAGTTCACTATATCCACTGGATCCCCTTGGTTCACATGCCTGTTAACCCCCTCAAAGAATTCTGGAAGATTTTTATATCATTTTTACATTATTCCTTGACACTAATAGCAGTATTGTTTTCTTGTCATGAAACAGTTTGACATCTTGACACAAAGTGTTTCATTACACCACAAACAAGAGACATTTTGCTCTAGAAAAAGATTATAAAAACAAAAAACAGATGGACTGAAATCAATGACAAGTTCCCTTTCATTTGAGCAGAATTAGGACTTAGCCCCAAGGATTTTTGCTGCTGCTCGTAAAGGTTTTTAACATTTCCTCTAGAAGAGAGAGCACGTCATTTCACCCTAATTTCCTCTTCTTGCAAAAATGCTGCCTGCTCACTATCTATGACACTTCAGTAGGCAAGAGGTTGTTTCAAAAACAAAACACTAATATTTTTTGCTACCTAGATGCCAATGTGTATATATAAATAAAATAACAAACACAGTTAATTTGGTAATCTTGATTTTGAATATTTACTAGTGGCAGGGAGTTTGAATGACCCTTAGTTGTTTGTTAAAAAAAATCTGCAGATTGTTTCTTCACATGTCCTGTAAATCTGTTCGTAATCATTTGGACAGGTCATTGGTTCTTACCTTTGAAGCTGTCTAGAAAGATTGTTGACAATGTTCAGCTTTTTTTCCACCATCAGTAGACTCTGGGTAATTCAAATTCATTTGGGAAGCATGTCGTTCCAAACTGTAGAGAAGTGTACAAGATGTCAACATATTTTGAAACTGTAGCGATACCAGTGAAAGTTGTTCGTATGTTTATTAACAGAACACTATTTTCTTCCTATAATACGAAAGAAAAAAGCAGCTATATTGCCACTGATTTTTTTCCACACAATTGGCAGTATCCCTGTTTCCAATAACGTAACTACTATGCACTTTATATTCTTTTTTAAACCACTCATACAACATAATAGGAGTCTGATACCAACTACATTTTGGG
Organism: Terrapene triunguis; assembly: GCF_002925995.2. Classification (NCBI taxonomy): domain Eukaryota; kingdom Metazoa; phylum Chordata; order Testudines; family Emydidae; genus Terrapene; species Terrapene triunguis. The sequence continues at coordinate 615,959 of NW_020664400.1, forward strand.
TGATGAGATTTGCAAAGTGAAAAAACAGAGGCAGGAGGGAGAAAGAGTTGTCTTTCTCCTCTGTCTGGTCCATCTCTCTCTCATCTTATCCCTCCACCTATTCTATATTTCCTCTTCCCTCCTTGATTCTCATCTCCCCTGCTTCCTACCCCTCTCCCCGCCAAATTTTCTGTCACACATTCTCTTCCCAGAAACAGGCTCCTGTACCCCTTCTCTATTTCTTGCTCCAGTTTGGCACAAGAGAGATAAAATGGCACATAGGGTCAACCCAGATTAGATTGGTAGCCCCCTGCAGAGGACAATGGCATTGCTCAGGGCCTGTAAGTCTTGTTACTTGCCGGAGACAAAGCAACTCTTTGAATCATGGGGAATGGATTCTTGTAGAAGAGTTGTTGGGTTGCTCACTGCACAATTCTATTTTTCCAATTTAACCGAATTCCGCATACTCAATCCCAGTTGCCTTTCACTGCCTTTGACTCGCTCCTCAAAACCTTCCCTCCTCCTGACTCCACTTCTCTCTCTGCACAGGATCTCACTGAGAAGACAAAATACAAGGTGACCTTTTCCCTCCCCTTAGCTTGGTGCTGAGACCATTGTCTATCATGCTACCTAACATTTTCTCATTGTTTGCTTGTACTTTCTCATCCACCTGTATCCATTTGTTCTTTCCTGTAAACTCTTTGGGACAGGGACAGTCTTTTGTTCTGTTTGTGCAGCACCTAGCACAATGGGATCCTGGTAAATGTCTAGAGCTCCTACACACTATGGTAATACAAATAAAATAAATAATATAACAAACAACAAACACAACTGGTAACATGCCTAAATTGGTGGCCTTCATGTGTAATGTGTTCAGTCTGCTGTTGCTTTCACTAGGCCAGGTGACTGGTGGCTGTTCATTGTGGCTAGTCTACTGGGGTTTGCAAAAACTGGGACCAAATACTGAAAAAAAGGAAGATCCAGAAACATGGTCACTTATCAATTTTAGTCTTTGAGTATCTGGAATTAAGGTGTTTTAAACCCAGATTTTCAAAAGTGACTACATTAAAAGGTACATGCATCCTGCACTTGACATATGCACATAAATGAAGGTGTACACAATCCTGACTTGCACACACATTGACTAATGAATGCATGCAGACTGAGCACATGCACAAGTGCATGCTTGAAAATGTAGGCCTTAATTTAAAGGTAGGCTTGGAAGGATTAGGTTTTTATCTATAAATGTTGGTATACATTGATTTCACAACACACAAACTGATGAAAAATATATTTCCATCAATAATGATAGAAATTTACAAATAGGCAAATAAGAAAAATGCTGCTTGAGAACTTAAATAGCATTTGATTTAAAGATATTTACTTTGTATATTTTGATATATGATGTTGACAATTTATGTTTTAACAGCTACAAAGCTTTACCTTTTTGAATCTCAGTATCTACTGTCATTAAATAATTGTCTGATCATCATAGTTTCCCAAAAACATTGAAAAATTTAATTGGAAAAAAAAATGAAAAAAAAAAACCGCATAAAAATAAACATTGATATTCCAGTTAACATTATTTTTTAAAAGGTCACATTCTGCCAAGTCTATCTATAGGCCAACTAACACTGGATTCTGGATATTCATATTAAACGAGTATACAATCAAGTAGTATTGTCAAGTGATTAGTACAGTTGAACATGCCAGGACTACTGAGCAGTATTCTTGTCTCTTATGTACTTTCAGACAAATCAGTTAACCTGCTCAAGACTCAATTTACCTGACTGTAAAATGTGAATACTGAACATCTCTCAGCGGTGTTGTGATAATTAATGTTTTCCAAATTATTTGTGATTCCCCAGGTGCCACCTATAACTGCAAAGAGTTATTCATTATCTAATCATATTAGATAACCATTGTAACATATTGAAAGTGCATATATTTGGAGAAATTTACTAAAAGAACAATTTAAAAGATCAACAATGCTCGTGCCTTCTTACACAAAGGCTACTAAATAATTTTCAAGAATAATGTACCTTGCATTTTTATATCTCTGATCTGCCCAGCTCAGCTGAAACTGCTGTTCAATATTCTAACAAAGCAATTTCATCTCCCAGAGCAAATGCACATTTTCAAGGAATTGGAGGGACCCCCTCCCCCTCCCAACACATAGTTGTATTGAAAGATTGCTTAACATTGCACAGTAAGATGTTAAAAAACGCAGGGTCACTTCACCAGTTTTATTTTCAGTGAAGTGTTGAGTTATCTACAAATGTTGAGGAAAGAAAATTTTCTATACCAGAAAATTACTTTTTCCTATAATGTATCTGTCGAAATCTACCAGTTGGTTTGATAGAATTTTGCTGAGTTTGTGAAAAAGGGCAACCCTCTGAGAACTTCTTAGAGATTTGTTGAATTTCATGTATTATATCTACAGTCAAACCTGAAAAATGTGTTTACTTCCAAACATAAACCTTTCAGTGACATTGGATTTGTCTGTTACAGTCTGTAAAAAAGCCACTAATCAGATGTGTTCTCAATGTATGCTGAATGTTGCACAACTCTGACAGAGAACAGACATTTTTTGCCGAAGCTGGTTACCACAAGTTTTTCAGTTCTAAATACTGTAAAAAATATTTTTTGGATATCTTTACTTGCAGAGCTCTAATTGCCAATATAACTTGACTTTGATGTGATGGAAAAGTTGTAATTTCAGAACCTACAAAACCAAGGCAAAGACAGAAGAGGTGGGGTATTGTCCTGCTTTTGCTGCCTTATTTAGAAGTATGGTTATTTTTCTCACCCCTGGTGAAATCGGAAGGCAGGTTTTCATTGTCAGAAAACTGTCATGTAACCACAAGAGGCTGTTATACTGAAAAATAAAACAGAGAAATATTTGCCAAATGGTTAACATCCTCTTGTGAAAAATTCCGGGTAACAATGTAAATTGTTACAATGTAAAAAAAGGTACAACACTGGCATTTCAACGAAGTGGAAATGGTGAAATTTTGTCCTGGATTAAATTTGTGAATATTTGGAAGATGTGCAGAATAAAAATGGCCAGCAAAAAGTATAGGTTTAATCCAGCAAGTTGCTCAACACATGTGAGGCCTGCCAGTCACATATTCAGTTTTCTAGGAAGTGGCCAATTTGTACCTGCAGATTTACAAGGATAAATGTAAAAAGCTCTTTTAAAAAAAATATCCTAAAATATAATGCTGACATAATAGTAATGATGATCTCAGTGGACATCATAGGCATAGAAGAAGTACAAGAAAAAATTATACGAACATACAAGAGAGAAAAACTGATCAATAAAAAGTAGAGTTGAAAAGGGAATGAAATTAACGAACAACAACAAAGTTAGCCAGTAGGATCTATGCTGTGAGACAGTTTTTATATTTTTTTGTAAAATGCTCTTTTATCAAATCACAGAAAATCAGTTTTTTAGACTTGTCTTAGAGTATCAGAAAAAGATTAAGTTAATGGAAGGGAAGGTTACTCACTTAGTACAGTAACTGGAGTTCTTTGAGATATTTTTCCCTATGAGTTCTTCACTTCAGGCACACATACTCTGCATGTACCTTTGACTGGACACTTTTGGTAGTAGTGCCCATTCACTTTGCACATACAACTTCGCTAGCCTCATGCCCCACACCAAAAGCATACAAGACAGTTTTGAATGAACCATCCTCAGCTCCTTCTTTACCACAAAGTCCTGGCAAGACAAGATTCTGAAGCAGAGGAGGAGAAGGGTGAGTATTGTGATAGATATTTTGAAGAACTCTAATTACTGTACAAGGTAAGTAACCACTCCTTCTTCAAGTAATGTCCCTATGGGCACTCCACTTTAGGTGATTCACAAGCAGTACTTCCTACAGGAGGTGGGTGCTTATGAGCTCAGTATAAGACTGATGAAAAACGACAGGTTCAAAGGCAACATCTGCATTGGAGGTATGAACCAGAACATAGTGCTTCTAAAAGGTGTAAACTGAAGCCCATGTGGCAGCTGTATAGATTTCTGCTTCCCTTCAACTCTCTCTGCAAAGAAAGAAACAAACTACCTGGAGGAAGCTCTAAGGCAGTGGTGGGTAACCTTCAGGGACATGCTGGCTGCCGCTTCCCACAGCTCCCATTGACCGGGAGCAGTGGGTGGCCATGCCTGAGGATGGTCAATGTAAACAAACTGTCTCGTGGCCCACCAGTGGATTATCCTGATGGGCCACGTGCGGGCCACAGGTTGCCCACCACTGCTCTAAGGGGTTTGGGTTCTTTCTAGATAGGAAGCCAAAGCTCTAGTGTCTAAAGTGTGAAGAGAGGATTCCTCCCTGGAGTGGGGAGGTTTAGGGTTAAAAAATATAACAAACAAAACAAAACAAAAAAACGTAAATGCCCTGATTAATATGCAAATCTGCAGTTACTTTAGTTCAGGAGTACTCAATAGGCAGACTGAGGACCAAATCCAGATTGCCAGATGCTTTTGAATGGACCATGAAATCTTGTTACTTATTATAATTATTGTTATTACAGTGTGAAAATGTTTCTCTTGAGTCTGGACCTTGATTACACCTTGACCAAGAAATTTGGACCTTGACAAAAAAATAATTGATTACCCCTACTTTATTAAAAGTAGGATCTTTAGTGGTCTAAGGCCAGGTCTACACTACCGCGGTAGTTCGACGGCTGGCAATCGAACTTCCGGGTTCGATTTATCGCGTCTGGTCTGGACGCGATAAGTCGAACCAGGAAGTGCTCGCCGTCGACTGCGGTACTCCACCTCAGCGAGAGGAGTACCGCGGAGTCGACGGGGGAGCCTGCCTGCCGCGTGTGGACCGCGTCTGAATCGCGGTAAATTCGAACTAAGGTATGTTGACTTCAGCTACGTTATTCACGTAGCTGAAGTTGCGTACCTTAGATCGAATTGGGGTGTTAGTGTAGACCAGGCCTAAGTGATACCTTTTCCCAGTAGAAGACAGTATGAGGGGCAGGTAGGATAGACCAGTCATTAAGACCCCAACCTTGCTGTCCTCCTAGTTGAAATGACTGCCACTAAAAAGGCAGGTTTCACAGACAAATGTAGCAGGAAACATTTGGCTAATGGCTCAAAGAGGTTTCACAAGGGACTTGAAGACAAAGTTCAGATCTCATGCAGCGGTGTGTTCTCTGACATCTGGGAAAGCCCTTAATAAATGAATAGGTAGTAGGGTGAGCAAATACCAAATATCCTTCCGGGGGAATGGGGATGGGTAGAAATAGCAGCTAAGTTCACTTTAATGGAACTCAGAGACAGATCCAAGTTATTTAAGGCAAAAAGGTAGTCCAAGATATATGATAGAGGAGAGTTGAGAGGGGAGAAGCCCTGCTGTGTGCACCTGTGGTGCAATCTCTTCCACTTCTATAGGCTTGGCTTTTTTCTAGATGACGACTTTCTGCTGTTCGGTACTACTTCCTGCACTTCGTTTGAGCAGTCCATTTTTATCCCTGAGAGCCAATGGCAGTGCAGTGAGTTTGGGATGAAGAACCTTCCCTGAGTCTTGGGTCAGTAGGTTGGCTATCGGTGTTAGATTAAATGATGTGTGGGATGAAAGGCAAGCTAGATATGGGAACCAGACTTGTTTTGGCCAGGCTGGTGCTATTAAAAGGGCACTAGTTTTGCCTTGTCTGATTTTTGCCTTGTCAGGGTTTTGAAGAATAATGGAACTGGCGAACAGCAATAAACTTTCTTGATAAAATAAAAATATTTATTAATAAGCATGCATTTAAAAAGTACAGCATTAACCCATTGCCATGCAGGACAGCTACCATTACCACACCAGAACAGCAGTAACAACAGAATCTTAAAGAAAAATAAACCAACAAAACCCAAAGTGCATGAACAAGTGCAAACAGTGAAATCATGTACAAGATAGAACTCCCCTGCATGTCCCCTGAACCCCCATTCTCCTTTCCCTTCTTTCCCCATTTGCCATGCATTTGGAGCCTGGGGAGGGGCACAGAGATAGCCATGGGGGAGTGGGGAGCAATATGGAGGACTGCATGGAAGTTGCTACTTCCAAAGCATCCATTTCTACCAATCATCTTCACACTCCTTACTTAATTCTTCACATTGTCTCTTTCACAAAGTCTTTTGGCAATGGGTAATTTTGTACTCTGTTTTGATAAGGGGAACATATTGGCATGACTGACTCCCCTGTCCCCCTCCCCAGCCAAAAAAAAGTTAGGGAGATGTTAATGCAAATGCAAAAAGTAATAGGCCATTGTGTCTATCCATCGCTCTAAAATAAGTTAAGAATCTGCCATTAAAATAGTAGATTATTTTGTTTGGTTCCTACCTACCACTCTTCACCATTCTACTACTGCAGGCTTGGCAAATCCATTTGCACCCAGAGTCAGTTTTCCCCCCAACAAAATATATAATCTTGTTAGAAAGAAGTGTAAAATTCTGAAACATGACAAAAATAACCAAACTTTTACTGTCTAATAACCATTTATTAATTTCTCTGAGTCTAATAAGGATGGTATTAAACCAGCCAATCTGGTGTCCTTTATAACAATGACGGTAAAAAATTGAAAATGTCATTGCTGACCTTACTTATTACCTGGTATTTCATATCAGTTGGCATGGAACTTGCAATTGCATTTTAACATGCTGTGTTACTGCAAGATTGATTTATGCTCATTCTTATTCACTCAGTTTTTTGTAAACTAATAGTTACATGTTGATCATTGCCTAAAGCAAATATTTTAGATAATGTTATACCTGGTATTAAAAAACTAACATAGCAAGACAAGTGCATAACAAGATCTGATGGCTATAGCTGAAGAAAGCAAATATTAAACTGGAAATAAAATGAAAATAGTTAACAGTGAAGCTAATTGCCCACTGGCACAGGTCACCAAAGAACATGATAAAATCTACATCACTTGGAGTTTTGACATCAGGATGTCCTTCTGAAAGATTAGCCCAATAACCTAATGTTGAGCTAGAGCTTAAACACACAGATACAATTCCACTATGTGAAAGTATATGCCCTGAGTGGTCCGATTAATTGATCCTAATGGCCCCAACTGACCTTAAAAACCTATTAATTCTGTGCATTTGTAGTGTTTCCAATATAAGCCCAGATATAGGTGCCATTTTGAGTTTTTTTCCACAACAAAAAAGAATTCAAACACAGGCTACTTTAAAAGCCTTGAGAAAGTCACAGTTCATTTTCAATTTGATAGAGCAATAACATTAACAGAACATGAGTTTCTGCTTCAATAATGGTTTGTAATAGCTTCAAAAATAAAGGTCTCAGTTTAGCCTTTGCATTTGTGTGTTAGCAGTGTAGGCCATTGTGGAGCATCAACTCACATATTAACATTATTATCACTTACTTATGTGAAATGGATTAGGAGACAGATGGCTGAACTTCTAGCCCCTAAATAAAATTAAGAAAATTTATATTTGAAAGCTCAGTATGCAGTATTTGTAAAACACTATAGGCCAAATTCTTTTCTCACTTATATATGTGTAACTCAGATTAAAGTCAGTGGGAGTTAACTAGGGCAGAATTTAACTCAGTAGCTGTTTTCTATATGAAACAGAATATAATATATTAGTAATAATGCATCATACAACATCATGTATCAGATAAAATGCACCACTCATTAGAAATAAATCCATTGTAGACCATGTCCCAAGATTAACATCTCCTGATTTGAGTTAAGAGTTTATGTGCATCTCAGCTTCATCTCAATTTATATTCCACAGATGCCTCACATTTCTTTCTGCAAGTAGGCTCTACAAGCTACTTAATTATATGCTTAATTTAAGCATGTGAGTAATTCTACTAACTTCAACGAGACTGCTCACATGCTTAAGTGCATTTCTAGACCAGAGCATTCTGTAGTAACAGAACATCATTTGTTGACATGCAATTTCACTGACAAGATGTTGTAAGTATAAGAAACAATGACAGCAGTCAATGGAACAAAATATTGTCACAAGCAAGTTGTCTCCTGCTGCCACACCCAATCAGATTTTCAAAAGATGGCCTCTCTATTCTCCTTCCCCCATCTACATTAGCCTTTTTTCATTCTAAAGAAAACTTCCACCATTGCTAACACTGGTGAAGGTAGTCCACTAGTTGCCATGCTGGAAGCATTAGTGTAGACGGAGGCACCAGCAGGTGTTGGTGTTTGTACCACTGTGTGGCATAAGCCAGTTTGGAGCATGTTAAGGTGGCTTGGTATTTAAAGCAGTTGCCGCCGTGTCAAGACTTACACTGTACATGAACGAATGAAATGCAGTGATCTCATATAGCAGCAGCAAATTATTGCTATTTTACAAGAATGCATAGTGACCATTATATATTTAAAAAATACGTCATGAAAATAATCAGACACCAATAGTACAACGTAAGCATTAAATAAGAAACATTATTGTTGTTCCTTCTGGCCTTAAAATCTGAGTGCACCAAGCATAATGCATGCAGGGTCAGAGTTAAGGTGCTTGTAGTAATCCCCTTCACCAAGAGATTCCAGGGTTTTGTCTGTTTAAACCACAACTTTAATATGCTGATAATGTTGGGTTTATGTTGTTCTTGTTTTTGTTGTATTTAATAGTTTTATGTATTACATTCTATGGTATAGAATATTGTGATTTCTCTTGAGGTCAAGGAGAAATCAAATATAATAGCAGATTTCTTTCAGTTTCTGGTAAGAAGAACTCAGCATTGTCTTTTTATCAAGACTAGACTTTTAAAGAGAACATTTATTGGCTCCTATTGAAATAAAAAGGCTGAATATTTTCATTTCAGCATACAACTGTATTTCAAGGCGTTTGAATATTGTAAAATATACACAGCATTAAAATAGTCATATTTAATGGGGAAATATTTTTATGTTTGAATCTTGATTTATATAATGTATTTTTAAATTTTAATCTCTCTGCCAGTGGTCTTACTCTTTATCAGGTACAGAATTAATTTAGCCAGTAGCACGTGTTCACGTGAGCTATAATTTTGAAGCCAAGACCTCTCCTGCATCCCAACCTCCTGCCCCAGCCCAGTGAAAGTGAGTCGGGGGGGGGAGGGAGAGTGAGCCACTGAGGAAGGGAGGAATGGAGAGAGCATGGGGCCTCAGAAGGGATGAGGCCTCATGGAAGGGGCGGGGAAGGCGTTTTCAGTTTTGTGCGATTAGAAAGTTGGCAAACCTAGCCATCACACTGGCATTAATATGTAATTTACTCATGTAAATATGTCTGATAGTTTTTTAAAGGAAAAAAAGGAACTCTTGGTTTATCTTAAAGCTAAAAATCAATAGATAGTTTTATTGGGGAATCCAAGCCAGTCCACAAGAACAAGAGTACAGAACTACCAATACAGTCACGTAGTTTCATTATAGCTCCACCCAGTTCCATGAGAGGACTGTCTGAAAGTAAAACTTAGTTTTTTAAAAGGGTTTTGTTATGAGGTAAGGGTCAGAAAACCAAACTCTGTTATTCAATAACCATTCTCCTTGAGGCCTTGTAAATGAGATATTGCATTCCACAGGGTGAACTCGTGAGTGGAAAAACACAGTCTCTCTTTCACACACACACACACATATACATACACAGAGAGAGAGAGACAGACAGACAGACAGACAGACACAAAAAGACAGGCCTCCAACCATAAAGTGCATATCTGTGAAAATAAAAAGTCTAAGACAGACATAATCTTCTCTGGTTTTAACAATCCAGAACAGAATGAGGACTCTGAAAAACTACTGACAATTAAAATGCAAGTTGAATTTACAATTGTAATAAAATTAGAAAGACGGGAATTAAGCCCTAGCAATGAGAATCCAGCATTTTAAATAATAAGCCTAGAAAGATTTGCTTAATCAAATGCCACACTGACACTGCTAATATAAATCCTATTGCCCAACTGCCTTATTAAACCTCAGATTTAAAGGAGAAAAGTTAGAGGATCAAAGTGGATGAAATGTTAAGAGCTGAAATTATCTACATATTATCGGAAGCTGTGGGTGTCAAATTCTAACAATTCTCAAGTATACCAATGACATTTTATTTGATGGAGTTGCAAAGTCCAGTTTCCACTTCTGCTTTTCCAAAGTGCTGGTAATGCTTGCTCAATTTAAAAGACTAAACCTTCCTCACCACTGTTTTTAGCTGTCCTCTCCTTTCTGCTGCCAAATAAAAGGAATTCACTTTTCTCAATCTAAATTACATTTACTCATTAATATTGCCACCTCAAATGTCTCTTCCCATTAATTTCCCCCTTCCTATTCTAATTCCGCTTTATTTCCCTCTTGTTTTTAGTCCCCCAGGATCTTCCTCACATCATCCAGTCTTTTACGAGATCCACCTTCCTTGGTCCTTTTTCTATCATTTCATCCAGTCTCTCAAATCTTGCTGCATTCACAGCTGCCATTGTCAGATGTTCCATTACATCTTGTACCTTCAACCAATCCATAACTGTGGACACTTTGGACCATTCCATTCTCTTGGCTCATCTGCACATATTTCCAATGCCCTCTTGTAATGTTTCTACTCCTTCCTATTAAATGGCTCTCATTGTCTGACAGTACAGTAGAACCTCAGAGTTATGAACACCAGAGTTATGAACTGACCAGTCAATCACACACTTCATTTGGAACCGGAAGTATGCAATCAGGCAGCACCAGCAGCAGACACACACAAAAAAAAGGGGGGGGGGCAAACAGTGCAGTACTGTATTAAACTACCAAAAAAGGGTGAAAGCAGCATTTTTCTTTTGCATAGTAAAGATTCAAAACTGTATGAAGTTCAGTGTTCAGTTGTAAACTTTTGAAAAAACAACCATAACACTTTCTTCAGAGTTACAAACAACCTCCATTCCCAAGGTATTTGTAACTCTGAGGTACTACTGTACTTCCATCTCAGGAGACTGTGTGAGAAGACAGCAGAGGGTTGAAAACTGAACTACGTCAGCACTTGAAGTTAAAGGTAGAGACTGCTGTGGAATTCCTTATTTATCCACTGCTTCACACTGATTAATTTACACTGTACATATCTTCCAACATGTTCAATGACCGCTGCCTCTCAATTTTCTCTCAAGCCTTTGACTAAAATTTGTCCTCATATCCCTTCTGCTAAACATATCAAAGACAGAAATGCGTTTCTTAGGGCATGGCTACACTTGCAGTTGTAGAGCGCTGTGAGTTAAACCAGCCCTCGGAGATCTCAGTAGGGAAAGCGCTGCCATGTGTTCACACTGTCAGCTGCAAGTGCAGTGGCGTGGCCATATTTGCGGTACTTGCAGCGGCATTGGGAGTCGTGCATTATGGGAAGTTATCCCACAGAGCACCTCTTCCCATTCTGACACTGTGGCTTGTGGGAAAGGGCCTGGGGGAGGGGGAGTGCAGGGCATTCTGGGTCCTGTCCAAATGCCCCGGGATGCATCGCTTCGCATCCCAACAATCCCTGTGCTTCCGTCCACATTTGGTGCCATCTTTCAACGTGTTTTGTACTGCACGCTCTGCCTTCCCTTTCGGTCTGTGGGAATGGATACTGAACTTGCGAGAATATGCTGATGGGTCTCGTCAGCACATCACAAATTGCAGTGGAATTACTCCTTTTGCTACAAACTGACAGCGAGGAGGCCGACGATGATGTCGATTCACATAATGCATATGACACGAGATTGCAGGTGGCATTCACAGACATGCTCACAACAGTGGAACATCGCTGTTGGGCTCGGGAAATAAGCACTGAGTCGTGGAATCACATCTTCATGCAAGTCTGGGATGATGAGCAGTGGCTGCAGAACTTTTGGATGAGAAAAGCCACTTTCATGGGACTGTGTGCTGAGCTCTCCCCCACCCTGAGGCGCAAGGAAACGAGATTGAGAGCTGCCCTGCCAGTGGAAAAGCGGGTGGATATTGCAATCTGGAAGCTGGCAACTCCAGACAGCTACCAATTGGTTGCTAACCAGTTTGGAGCGGAAAAGTCGACCGTTGGAATTGTGTTGATGCAAGTTTGCAGGGCCATTAATCTCATCCTGCTCAGAAGAACCGTGACTTTGGGTAACATGCGTGACATTGTGGCAGGCTTGGCACAAATGGGTTTCACAGTGCTCTACATCTGCAAGTGTAGCCATGCCCCAAGAATTCCATCTCTTCTGTCTCCTTGACTCAGACCTTTCATCCATCTCTGGTGCCTGCAGCCTTGATGTCATAGTTGTCCCTTAACTCTTCTACCCTTTTATTTTCTTTATATGCACATCTGTCTTCCTGGAGGCCTAGGAATCAGTTATTTGCAGGCTGCTGAAACATACTGAATTTCTGTTTGGACTACTTTCACTCTCCCCACAAGGGGGCAATCTCCCTGAACAGCACAGCTGGAGGACTGTGCCTGGATTCTAAGACAGGAACAGTGTCTTCCCAAGGGGGCACAGAAATTAGGGGAGCAGTAAATAATGAAGAGGACAGGTCCCCGACAGAGATGGATTGCGTGGAATGCTGGACACAAGCAAATAATGTGTGTTTTAAATACAGCTAAATGTAATGTTGTATATCTAGGAACAAAGAATGTATGCCATGCTTAGCACATGGGAGAGACTCTATCCTGAAAAGCAGTTCTGAAAAGGATTTGGGGCTGTCAGTAGGTAATCAGCTGAAAATGAACTCCCAGTGCGACACAATGCCAAAATGGCTATGTGATCCTTGAATGTATGAATAGGGGAACCTTAAATATAGCCAGGGAGGTTGTATTATCTCTGTATTTGACGCTGGTGTGACTGCTGCCAGAATACTGCATCCAGTTCTGGTGTCCACAGTTCAAGAAGAAAAATTGAAGAGGTTCAGAGAAGAGCCATGAGAATGATGAAAGGATTGGAAAACATGCCTGATAGGGATAGACTCAAGGAGGTCAATTTGCTTTGTAGTCTGTATATATTACATGGGAAACCAATATTTGAAAATGGGCTCTTCACTGTAGCAGAGAAAAGGTGTAACGATATTCACTGACTGGAAGTTGAAGCTAGACAGACTTGAAATAGAGCATATTTTTTTTTAAATTTGAGTCTAATCAACCACTTGAATAATTTACCAACAATCATGGCAGATTCTCTGTCACTGGCAATTTTTAAATGGAGAATTTTTAAATTCTTGAAAAGATACATTTTAGTTCAAACAGAAATTAATTTAGGGAAGTCCTATGGCTTCTGTTATATATGAGGTCAGACCAGACCACAGAGGTCTCTTCTGGTTTTAGAATCTATGAATAAATTTGATCAATAAGGAAGATTAAAGTTTAGGCTCTTGCTGGAACTTCTCCTTGGGAGTTTGACTGTTCATTGTTGACTGATATGCCTTAAGAAACATTGCCTTCTATACACAAAATTGGTAGAGAAGTGCACTAGTTCAACAGGAAAGTTGGGGTTGCAGGGATATGTTGATGTCAGGATCATTTATAACTCTTCTTCACATTATAATAAAAAGTTTATGAACAGCACACATAAACATGTTTAGATGAAGATGGAGGGGAGTGACATACCAGCCTGATTAGTTAATAACTTGGGGAATGGATGAACAGACTGTAGATTGATGGGTATCACACAAGACCTATATAAGCATCTACACTTTTGTCAGATTTTATTGTAGGACAGAAGGGATCACAGTTTGTAATATTAAGATGGAAATTCAAGAAGGATGCTGATAAATTTGAGAGGGTTCAGAGCCACGAGAATGATTAAAGGGTTAAAAACATGCCTTACAATGAGACTCAAAGAGTTCAATCCATTTTGCTTAAAAGAGAGAAAGTTAAGGCATGACTTGATATAGTCTATAAATAAGGCTGGGAGTTTGTCACAGAAATCATGGATTCTGTGACTTTCCGGAACCTCCGTGACTTCTGCAGCGGCTGGTGCAGCTGGCCTGGAGGCCACCTGAAGAGCTTGGCCAGCCCCTGGGCCAGCCACACCAGCTGCTGCTGGGGCAGTCTCGGGCCACCACCTCCCCTCCCCCTTCTGAGCAGCAGCAGGAGTTTGGGTGGCCCCCGGGCCACCTCCTCACCCACGATTTAGTCAGGAGTATATAGTACAAGTTTGTGATCTGTCCATGACTTTTACTAAAAATACCCATGACTTAAAGGTATCCTTATCTATAAGTATCTCCATTGGGAACTGTAGTGAGGCGGTGTGGCTCCCCGCCGCCCCAGAGGGGGAAGAGCCCATCCGGAGGCCGGAGTGGGCGGAGTTAGGGAGCTCTGAGCCCGCCCCGCAGAGGGTCAGGCGGCAACCCGGAAGTATAAAAGCTCACCCTCACAGCTCAGTCAGGCCCCAGCCGCCGGAGAGACCGGACGTCTCCAGCATAGCTCGTGACTGGGAAGACCCCACAGCCTAAGGCGGCCGCCAGGACTGGCCAGGCCTGCCCTGCGCCTGCTATCCGGAGGAGCCGCCGGACCTGCCCTGCGCCCGCTACCCGGAGGAGCCGCTGGATCGGCTGATCAATCACTGCCCTGACGAACCCATGGTCTTGGATCCCCCAGAGGCCGACACCACGACCCAGGTAGGCCCCGAGGGGGAGTGTGGAAGTAGCCCGGGGGCAGCTGGCCCCAGTCTGGCTGCAGCACTGCCAAAGCCTATGTCAGTGTGTTGCGGCCAGGATCCCCACTGACAGCAACGGGTCTTCTGCCGCTGCTAGGCCCCTGGGCTGGGATGCAGTGGAGTGGGAAGGCCTGCGTCCCCCCTGCCACCCAACCCGTGGGTGGCAGTCTCCCCCGCTCCCAGGCCTTTTGAGGCTTGGGCCTACTATTGTTGCTCAGCCCTGACTGAGGGTCTGAGCTCCTGACTCAGCGTTTGTTGCCCCGCCCTGACCTAGGGCCTGAGCTAAACACTCTTGCTTGCTGCTCAGCCCTGACTGAGGGCCTGAGCTCCTGACACAGTCTTATTGCCCGCCCTGAGCAGGGCCAGGCTTACCATGTTCTTTCAGCTACAGCAAGAGCTGCCGAGGGAGACCCACGGCCGGACAAATTTCCCCAGCTCACCGGTGTGTAGTGAGCCGGTGTGGCTCCCTGCCACCCCGGAGAGGGTCGAGCACCGGCAAACTGTTGTACAGGAACAAATATTTAATAGCAGCCTCTTCAGTCTAGCAGAGGAAGTAACAACATGATCCAATGGCTGGAAATTGGCACATTTTTTTAAACATGAGAGTAATTAGCCATTGGAACAATTTACCAATGTTCATAGAGGATTCTCCATCATTGATAATTTGTAAGTCAAGACAGGATGTTTTTTTCTAAAAGATACATTATATTAATTATTTTGGGGGAAGTTCTGTATTTTGTGTTATACAGGGGGTCAAACTAGACAATCACAATGGTCCCTTCTGGCCTTCAAATCTATGAACCTATGAATTATGTAGTCCTTATCCATGTCATTATTGTTCACACAAGTAGTTCCCGTTGACCACAATGGGACTACCAACTTGAGTAAGGATTACATATTCTGACCCAGTGTATGTAACCCAATTCTACTTCTATGCAGTCATGTTTTTTTACTCATCTGAAGCCTTTTCCTTCAGTGCATTATAGAATCATAGAAATGCAGGGCTGGAAGGGACCTAGAGAAAACAATGAGTCAAGCCCCTCTGTGCTGAGGCAGCATGGAAACCTAGACCATCCCTGACAGGCATTTGTCCAACCTGTTCTTAAAAACCTCCAATGACAGGGATTCTGCAGCCTCCCTCGGAAGCCTATTCCAGAGTTTAAACTATACTTATAGTCAGTAAGTTTTTCCTAATATTTAATCTAACTCTCCTTTGGTACAGATTTAGACTTCTTGTCCTCCTTCAACGGACATGGAGAGCAATTGATCACTGTCCTCTTTATAAAATGGTTGAAGACTTATGTCCACCCTCAGTCACCTTTTTCTTAACAGTCTTCAGTTAAGACTAAACATAGCCAACACCAAAAAACTTCCCTCATAGGTCACGTTTTCTAAATTTTTAATATTCATTTTTTATCATTCTGGACATCTTTCCTAAAGAACAAGACAATACTTCAGCTGAGGCCTTACCACCACAGAGAAGAGTGGGACAATTCCCTCCTGTGTTTTACATACAACACTCCTGTTACTACACTTCAGATAGATATTAGTCTTGGTTTTTTTGCAACTGCATCACATTCACTCATATTCAATTTGCAGTTCACTATAACCCAGAGATATTTTTCAAAAAGTACTACCACCTAGCCACTTACTCTCCATTGTGTAGTTATGTATTTGATTCTTCCTTCCTAAGTAAAGAGTACTTGTCTTTATTGGATTTCATCTTGTTGATTTTCCAATTTGTCAAGGTTGTTTTGAATTCTAATCCTATCCTGCAAAGTGCTTGCAACGTCCCCCCTACCTGCTCTAACCCCATTTTGGTGTCTTCTGCAAAATGTTATAAGCATACTATCCACTATTATCCAATCCATTCATGAAAATTTTGACTATACTGGACCCAGGACTGACCCCGGTAGGACCCCACTAAATACACCCCAGTTTGACAGTGAACCATTGGTAACTACTCTTTGAGTATGGTCTTTCAACCAGTTGTGCACCCATTTATAGTAATTTCATTTAACCACGTCCCTAGTTTCCCTATGAGAATGTCATGTGGGACTGTCAAAAGCCTTACTAAGATATAATTTATTTATTGCTTTCCCCCTATCCACTAAGCCAGTAACCCTGTCAAAGAGGGAAATAAGGATGGTTTGGCACAATTTGTTTTTGAGAAATCCATGCTGGCTATTCCTTCTGACCCAATTATCCTTACGCTTACAATTCCATTATCTGTCGAGGTATCAACATTGATCTGACTGGTCTGTAATTCCCAGGGTCTTCTTTGTTATAATACAGTGCTTCAAGATTCAGATCCAACTTTATTTTTCTACTCGATACAGTCGTGTTATTAAGTCTTCCCAGAAACCCACTAAATGAAGGCATTCCAATTTGTTTTACTAGCTTTGTGGTTTCATGTCACACACCAGTCTAAAAACAAACAAAAAAATAAAGTGATGTGCAACATGTAAAAGTGCTGTGTTCCTCCCCCTACACATATTTAGACAACAATACGTAGTGTTACATTTCAGGGCAACTTCACCATATTTCGCCTCAGTGGTCCAGCAAGAGCACCCACTCTCAGGCTTCC
This sequence comes from Terrapene triunguis, assembly GCF_002925995.2. Classification (NCBI taxonomy): domain Eukaryota; kingdom Metazoa; phylum Chordata; order Testudines; family Emydidae; genus Terrapene; species Terrapene triunguis. Next base: position 633,107 of record NW_020664400.1, read on the forward strand.
AGCTCTCACCCTGTTGCCTTTCTGGCAACATTTCTCCCCCTCCTGATCAGGGTATTTCAAGGCTGCACAGATCCCTGCCTTCACTCTCTTATTCCCAGTTTGCCCAAGAACAACTGCTTGCTTTCTCTTCAGAGATGGTTAACAGGTGTAATTGCTACAGTTATAAGTTACCACACAGTTCCTTCCATGCAAGCTTATTTTATTGTAAATGCTTTTTAAACTACAGATAAAACATAATAAAAACAGTAAAAGAACCTTCATGAAGCTAATAAACTTACCAGATTTCACCCCAACCCTAATGTAGATTCTGGCAGGAGCATCATCCAAATTCTCATCCAAGTAGGGTGATCATATGTCCCGCTTTGGCGGGGACAGTCCCTTTTTAAAGCCCTGTCCTAACTTTTTTTGGCAAAAGTGGGCATTTGATCAGTTGGCAAGAGCAAATGGGACAAATGCCCACTTTTGTAAAAAAGTAGGATGCAGTGCAGAGGAAAGTGCCGGGGGGGTGGGGAGGGGGAGACAAGCAGCAATGCCAGCCCCACGCAGGGGAGCAGGCAGGGCAAGTGGTGACTCCAGCCCTGAGCAGGAGGAAAGGCGGGGGGGGGGGGGGCTTGGGCCAGCCCCACACAGGGGGCAGGCAGGGGGCTTTGACCGGCTCCACACAGTGTCCTGTTTTCCCTTGGATGTAGGGTGACCATATTTTCCAAGGGTATTCCTTGTGCTTACAAGTTCATCAGTTTCATCTCAGAACAAGCACCCAGGCTTAGGAGGCCTAAGTAGGCCCCGTCCTTCCAACCCTACCCTAAGGATTGGGGACCTCCATGGAACAGGGGTCTTGTCTGTTTGTTGGATTAGGAAAAAGCTGTGAGCCAAATTAAAAGCAGACTCTTTATCCAAAAACCCTTTACTTGTCTGTTGGTCCCTGGAGAATTGAGTTTTAACTAATACATGCATACTGCTCTTGCTGGAGGGAAGAAGGGAGGCGGAGGCCTCAAAAGGTAGCAAACAAAAACTACATGAACATCCCCTAGAAGAGAAGGTAATTACAATGCCACAATAACCACAAATGCAATGGCATTTTAATGCAATATACCCTCCAAATGCATTAAACCTAATTCAATACAGTTTAACTTAATTCTATAAAGTTCATTCAGGATATTGCAGGAAATTGTCAGTCTGTCACACTTAGGATTTACATAATAGATTTATCCCATGTCATACACTGTAATGGGGTTTCTATAATTTCACTGGCTATAACAAAGTTAGTGTACCCTAATCAGAGAGAATGAAACTCACCCAACTACATTAAGGTTGTGGGAGACTTCCCATAATGCTTAACTGGGTGGTTTCACTGAACAGAAGTGGGTGGGTGTCAAAGCTGGAGTCCAAAAGGACTCTACATAAGATGTGCATAACCCAAAAGCAGGGAAAGGGGTTGTGGATGGGCAAGGGATGCCACTGAGTCTATGATTGTGTGTCTCCAGGGGCCCACATTTCTCATGTGGGAGAATGCCCAGGAGCCACTTTTGTGAGTTTAGAGGCTGAAATAGCAGCTACAGAGGATCTATGGAATTGTACAACACCCAGCCTACCGGTTGGAGTGAATTCAGACCTCCCAACCCCCTTATAGTTCAAATTTCACTCCAAGATGAGAAATAAAATACTAAACACCTCAAGGTTAACTGTATATATTTTCCTCAAATTTGACTGACTTACACTGCAAAAAACGACAATGATACTCTCTTCTGGGTTAATGTGTCCTTGGCAGGTAAGATATGAGCATCCATCTAAATTACATCTTGCTGATCTGGCTTTTATTTTTTCCCCTCCTTATTAGAATACAACTTTATTTTGAACAATATTGTCACATCCAGAGAATACAGTTAAATGTGTTCCTTGACACTTATATCTAAGAGACTTAAGACTGCACTGTCAGAGGCTCAAAAGTCATGAAATGCCAGAGTTAATGCTGCACATGCAACCTTAACTCTGCTCCCTTCTGAGTATCCATTACCATGCAGTTTTTAATTGCAAAGCCATGGAGTCAAATACACCTCTACTCCGATATAACACGAATTTGGATATAACGTGGTAAAGCAGTGCTCCGGGGGGGGGCGGGGCTGCGCACTGTGGTGGATCAAAGCAAGTTCGATATAATGCGGTTTCACCTATAACGCGGTAAGATTTTTTGGCTCCCAAGGACAGTGTTATATCAAGGTAGAGGTGTAATGCATTATATCATTCTTCTACAGCCTTAGAAGATGAAGCCAAAAGATTAAATGATTTGTATGGAGCCATATTAGACAACAAACATTAGAGCCAAGAACAGAACCCAGATCTCCCAAGTCCAAGTCTAATCTCCCTTCCACTGGATCTCACTGCTAAATGTTATATCAGTAGTTCTTTCGTGGCTGTATCAGTTTCTGCAGAAATTAACTTTTATTTAAGAAAAAAATAGTTTGAACTTTTATGATTATTCTGGATGCAAACCACTACAGTGCAATGCCTCCAGCAGACACAGTGGAAACAACACTTGTATGGGCCAGGTGCCAATCACTTTGAGTGGGAAAGAAAACCTAACAAGAGGAGAACTACTATTATGCACACCCCAAGGATTAGGCGAGTGGTAGGTAGAGCTGTCAGGAAATTCCATCAGAACAATTCTTTGACAAAAAATGCAATTTCAAAAATTGCCAAAAAAAATATTTTCCATTGGGAAAATCAAAGTGAAATACTTCATTTTATGTCAGTTCAATCCCAATGGGAATATATTTGTTTGCTGAAATGATCCAAAATGCATTTGTTTCAAGTTATTTTTGCATTAAATGGCATCTCTCTATTGTGCATGCTTTGCCTTATGGAAACTGTAGCTCCAGCTCCCATTCTCTCTTATGGGCGTAGATCCCAGCAAGAGTACATCTCCTATAATGCAATTCAGGGACTCCTCTCTCACTGAGCTGTGTGGTGCATCATGGTAGTCGCATGACTCTTGGTGCATTATGGAAGATATAGTCCATTTAGAGAGTCTAAATGGGGAGGACCATGGGGAGGACCGGGAGCATCAGGCTCCAGAACTACAACTCCGATAAGCAGGGACACAATGGGGTGGGAGGGGGCAGGTTCCCGTGCCCCTTGGACAGCTCTGAGCAGAGACGCAGCAGCCAATGCCTCTTGGACTGGCCATGGCCAAGACAGCAGCATTGAGTGACCCCAGGGCCAAGGACCCACTGCCCACACAGGAGTAACAGGCTCATGGCAGCATCCCTGCACAACAGAGGAGCCCCTGCAGGAATACTGGTGCTGCAGGCTGGGAGGGGAAGCCCCAATACCTCCCCAAGACCCTGCCCCGGGCAGCAGCATGGAGAAGGGCTGCAGCCCAGAAGCTGGGGCTTTCCACAGGGAGTGGGGGCACTGGAGGGTTGTGTAGCTGCATGGTATCCCCCCCTGCACACTCCAGTCCGTGCCCTGCCCTGGCACTAGGGGCCTGGTCTTGGCACTCCCAGCATTTCTTTACCTGGCTACAGCCCTACAAACCTGCCTGCAGCTGACTCCATCCTCTGTGAGCTGTTTATCAAGCCCAGCTGTGCCCCAGGACAGTTGCCTTACTGGAGAGGGATTCTCCCCTTGGGTCTGCTCCTTAGGAAAATTCTGGTTGTGACCCGAAGGCATCCTGCCAAGATATGAAAATACAATTTAATGTTGAAATGGCTTGAAACAGAGCCTTTCAGGTCATTTCAATGGACTGAAATTTCAGAATATTGAAGTATTTTGTTTCAATCAAAAATATCAACATGTTTTGTTCTGACATTTCCCAATAGAAATTTTTCAGCATTTCTGTTGTGTGAAAAGGTTCAAAATGTAAACTTTTCACCCCAATGTGGGACAAAAACAAATGTTGACATTTTGGAATTTCCAGCATGTCAGAAATTCCGAATTTCACCCACTTCTAGTGGTAGGTATATTCTGCATTAGCTGGATCCACAAATCAGGGTTACAGGAGGGTCCCAGCTGTTGCAGACTGCCCCCCACCAGGCCACTGAGTTGGATAGAAATATTATTTTCCCCTTAACCTTATTTAAATCCTTCACATAAAATGCCTTTACTTGAGCTGTCCACAAAAGTATCAGCATATGCGCCTTAAAAAGGAATTAACTGCCTCAAGTTAATCTCAATGGATTTTTAATTCTGAAGCATACTAATTGTTTTGTAAATATGGTTAATCATTTAATTACTGATCATAATAGTAAAAACATCCAATTACTATGGGATAGTGGATAGATCTCGAATACAGTTACCACCACTTTGCCTCAGTCCGGTCCCTGAGCATCTTTCATGTCAGAGGATTGTATATTCAAACAAAGAACCAAACAAAAACCTAACCACTACATTAAAAAAATGTTAACATTGCAGTGTCAAGGACTCAATTTGGAAATGCCTTGTTAAAGTTGTTAGTGCAACCTTAATTCATCCCTCTTACGATATGGTCTTTCATTTCATAATCACATACTGTATTTTTCAACAAGACTGCTGTCTTATTCACTGGATGGAGGGCTGGATGATACTCTAAGAATTAATCAGTGTTGTGCACTGAATGAGGCCTATAGGACCCCTTCCTCATTTGTTGCAAAAGTTGTAAGTTAAATGAGGAGGGAATTACAGGAAGAGAAAGAAGTGTCTGATAGTGAAGATGGTTGAATGCTGCCCTGGAGAATTGGACTCTATCCCTGCCCCTGCCACAGAGTTCCTGTGTGATGCAGGTAGATCACTTACACCAACATTCAGAGTTGTCCCCTAACTGTATGTTCCCCAGACTTCGAAGTAGTGTGTGCTCATAACTGAAACTGTAGTACTTTAGAGCTATAGTATGAATATATAAAGTGATATAAAATGCCAAGTAATCAGAAAAAAATCAGGTCCTAGGTATCTCATATTGGGTATATAAAAATTGTGGATTCTTTAGGTCTTAATGTCTCTGTGCCTCAGTTTCCTATCTGTAAAATGAGGATACTACTGCCTAATCAAACAAGTTACCTGTGGAGATTGATTAATTAATTAGTGTGTATGAAGCACTCGCATATTATGAACAGCAACATAACACCCATGAGAAAATTAATAATTTTGTATTTAGTGGAGGGTTTGGATGGCGTACATTCAATAAGGCCTGAGATCATACACTGAATGTGGAGGATAAAAAGTAATACTGAAACAATCTATGGAATAAGTCATGGAGCCTATGGAAAAGATAGGATGATATCATGTAATAAAGGCTGTATCATTATGCATATGCACAAAGGGAATGAAATAAGGTTATGCAGGCAACTGTTATACTGGCACTTCCTAACTTTAACATCGTATTTTTTTTAAAAAAGGACCTTTACAAATAAATAAGTATAATAAGCTGACACCAACTGCTCTTCAACATTGTCAGTCGGCTGATTTCTTGCAGGCATCATAGAGTAAGTGGATTTTGTGGAGGGCTTTTAGGCAGGAGAGGGCTATTGCCTCACAGAATGTTTCAGCTTGCATAAGGACTGCATGGAAGAAAGTTAAAGGGAAATCTACAGAACCATCTGTGCTGCATGATTTGTCTCCCACCCCAGAAGGAACCCTGGAACCTGGGGTTTTCAGAAAACATCACATACTCTGGTATGAATGCAAACTCCTTAGAATACATATGTGAACATGTTCATTGTGACCAACCTCAGCATGGATAAACATACATTAAACACACACTATAGATAGTACAATATACTCCAAACAACCTCTGCTTGAAATCAGTGTTTGCACTTATCCAGATAAACAAGCATTTCAGGTGCCAGTGTCAATATCTCAAAAGAAAATGCCCCTAGGAAACTCATACCTCATCCCATTTTCAGTGAGACATCTCACCATGTGAGTCTCTGTAGCCCAGTGGGCCAGCTTACCTGTATTATATTCATTGCTTTGTTATTCTGATTTATTATATTTAGTAGTAATGCAAGGAACCTACAGGCTTTTATCCTGTAAGACTTGGCTTTAGTAGATAGTGTGAGGCTTGAGGCCTATAACCTTTGGTATAGATAAACTTAAGTAACTCATAAGTTATAGGGAACTGAAAGTAGCATGCAAGAGGGGGAATTTTGTCCAAAATACCCACATCAGCCACCCACAGAACATAGCTGACACCAGCATCCGGAAGGTTCCGGACAGAATGTCGGAACGCAAAGGTGCCATGACAGCAAATTGACGTGTATGCTAATAGGGTAACATCATACATATACTAACCTGTAGAAAATGGACACCTTAAAGGGAGGAAATACAAATAAGGACCTCCATTGAATATGCATTGGACATGGCAGCGTCAGCATAACCTACTATAAAAGCAACATCCCAGGGGCAGCAGGAGGTTGTAGAGCTGTAGACCTTGGGAGGGGCCAGAATGATGGCCACCAGCAAAGATGAGGATAATGTCAGTGTTGAGAAAGATAATGGTTAAGTATAAAAGATAATGGTTAAGTAGGTTAGGAAAGATGTATTTTCTGTGTTATCTCTATCTGCCTTGTTAAGTTTAAGCATGTGTGTGTATGTAATATATCTTTGCTAAATTATTAATAAATTATATATTTGTAAATATATATAAAGAGTTCCTATGGTGTGAGTGTTGCACCTGTGCACATCGGGGTTCCCAAATTATATGATAATTTTACAATAATCTTACTGGGCCTGATCTTGGGAAAAGAACCTGTTAATCCTCAAATTACAATTATATATACACCCAACTTTGGGTCAGGCTACGTCTCAAATCTGTTTCAGAAATGTAATTTTGGTAGTACATTTTCCTGTCATGAGATTTACTTTCCAAAAAGGCTCACACAGATTCCTATTCAGCTATGTGTTTGATAGCCTCAACACCTGGACTATTTTATGAGATATATAGGTATACTATATTAATGAAATTACATAAATACACACACAATGTATTTTTCTTTATTAGAAGTAATGGAGAAGAATAAATAATTTCACATAAGTGATTTTTTTAAAATTATACCTAAGTAGATAATTGGGAGAAGATGTTAATTGCTACTTGAAAGGTAGGGATTTAATAATTATGTAAAGTTATTTCTGAAGACATAAATACTCCTTAGCAAGCACCGAAGAGGGGCCAAAAAGCTGCTCTATCACCTCACTGTCTCTTAAGAATTTGTATATATAATAAGAACTGTAAGTAAAATTTAACAGAACACTCTAGATAATTCTTTATTATTTATATTTTAGTATATTTGTTCCACAAGTCCCCAGATATAATTAAGTTCTATATAATTTGCTAGCAGCAACATTTCAGAACGTCTATATCAATAGTGACAGATCTCCACACACAGTCAATCACACTATTAAATTACCCAATAGAATCACATTTTTCTCCGAGCTAGAACACAGTGTTGCATATCATTGGCCTCATCTTGCTCCAGAGTTGAGGTATACCACCACATTCTAAGACTGGAGACCTTCATTAGCAAAAAAAACCCTGACTTCTGCATCAACTATGCAGAATAATAATGCAAAACGTTCTACAAGGCATCCATGGAATTAAAAGCTTCTATAGCAACATCCTGGTATTCAGGATAGCTCAAGAAGCCCTTGACAAATCACTCAGGCAAGAATCCAAGAAGCTTCACGTGGAGAAACTTACAATGAGCTAAATGGCAGTTCCATAAATCCCTAAGCAAGTTTTTCAGCTATGTCTTTTTTCAGATCCTAACAATATATACACAGAATGCCAGCAAAGTTCATAGGCTCCCAGGAATGCTCAATTATTGAGTATGTGGCATTCCTGATTTTGCAACAATGATCCAGTTCTAAACTAGATGGCTTCAAAGAGACAGACGTCCAACAGAACTAGAAAGATAAATATGAAGCCACCCTTGCACTACTTTCTTCACATTTGAAAAGTGGTACAACAATATCCTATTCCAACCCAGCCAAAATGAAGTTATCACTAATATAAATCCTGTGCATTCTGGTGTCATCCTGGCTTAAAGGAATGTAGTGAAAATAAGTTTCACAAGATATTTTCACCATTTTTTCAATCTAATCGATATCTACATAAGAACATAAGAAAGGCCGTACCGGGTCAGACCAAAGGTCCATCTAGCCCAGTATCCTGTCTACCGACAGTGGCCAATGCCAGGTGCCCCAGAGGGAGTGAACCTAACAGGCAATGATCAAGTGATCTCTCTCCTGCCATCCATCTCCACCCTCTGACAGACAGAGGCTAGGGACACCATTCCTTACCCGTCCTAGCTAATAGCCATTAATGGACTTAACCACCATGAATTTATCCAGTTCTCTTTTAAACTCTATTATAGTCCTAGCCTTCACAACCTCCTCAGGTAAGGAGTTCCACAAGTTGACTGTGCGCTGCGTGAAGAAGAACTTCCTTGTATTTGTTTTAAACCTGCTGCCTATTAATTTCATTTGATGACCCCTAGTTCTTGTATTATGGGAATAAGTAAATAACTTTTCCTTATCCACTTTCTCCACATCACTCATGATTTTATATACCTCTATCATATCCCCCCTTAGTCTCCTCTTTTCCAAGCTGAACAGTCCTAGCCTCTTTAATCTCTCCTCATATGGAACCCGTTCCAAACCCTTAATCATTTTAGTTGCCCTTTTCTGAACCTTTTCTAGTGCCAGTATATCTTTTTTGAGATGAGGAGACCACATCTGTATGCAGTATTCGAGATGAGGGCGTACCATCGATTTATATAAGGGCAATAATATATTCTCAGTCTTATTCTCTATCCCCTTTTTAATGATTCCTAACATCCTGTTTGCTTTCTTGACCGCCTCTGCACACTGCATGGACATTTTCAGAGAACTATCCACAATGACTCCAAGATCTTTTTCCTGACTTGTTGTAGCTAAATTAGCCCCCATCATATCGTATGTATAGTTGGGGTTATTTTTTCCAATGTGCATTGCTTTATATTTATCCACATTACATTTCATTTGCCATTTTGTTGCCCAATCACTTAGTTTTGTGAGATCTTTTTGAAGTTCTTCACAGTCTGCTTTGGTCTTAACTATCTTGAGCAGTTTAGTATCATCTGCAAACTTTGCCACCTCATTTTTTACCCCTTTCTCCAGATCATTTACGAATAAGTTGAATAGGATCGGTCCGAGGACTGACCCTTGGGGAACACCACTAGTTACCCCTCTCCATTCTGAGAATTTACCATTAATTCCTACCCTTTGTTCCCTGTCTTTTAACCAGTTCTCAATCCATGATAGGACCTTCCCTTTTATCCCATGGCAGCTTAATTTACATAAGAGCCTTTGGTGAGGGACCTTGTCAAAGGCTTTCTGGAAATCTAAGTACACTATGTCCACTGGATCCCCCTTGTCCACATGTTTATTGACCCCTTCAAAGAATTCTAATAGATTAGTAAGACACGATTTCCCTTTACAGAAACCATGTTGACTATTGCTCAACAGTTTGTTTTTCTATGTGTCGGACAATTTTATTCTTAACTATTGTTTCGACTAATTTGCCCGGTACAGACGTTAGACTTACCGGTCTGTAATTGCCGGGATCACCTCTAGAGCCCTTTTTAAATATTGGCGTTACATTAGCTAACTTCCAGTCATTGGATACAGAAGCTGATTAAAGGACAGGTTACAAACCTTAGTTAACAGTTTGTCACCTACAAAAGCCAGCTCAGGTTTGGGAATCTCCCTAACATCCTCAGACGTGAAGACTGAAGCAAATAATCCATTTAGTTTCTCTGCAATTACTTTATCGTCTTTAAGCACTCCTTTTTGTATCTCGATCATCAAGGGGCCCCACTGGTTGTTTAGCAGGCTTCCTGCTTCTGATGTACTTAAAAAACATTTTGTTATTATCTTTGGAGGTTTTGGCTAGCCATTCTTCAAACTCCTCTTTGGCTTTTCTTATTACATTCTTGCACTTAATTTGGCAGTGTTTATGCTCCTTTCTGTTTGCCTCACTAGGATTTGACTTCCACTTTTTAAAGGAAGTCTTTTTATCTCTCACTGCTTCTTTTACATGGTTGTTAAGCCACAGTGGCTCTTTTTTAGTTCTTTTACTGTGTTTCTTAATTTGGGGTATACATTGAAGTTGGGCCTCTATTATGGTGTCTTTAAAAAGCACCCATGCAGCTTGCAGGGATTTCACTTTAGTCACTGTACCTTTTAACTTCTGTTTAACTAACCCCCTCATTTTTGCATAGTTCCCCCTTTTGAAATTAAATGCCACAGTGTTGGGCTGTTGAGATGTTCTTCCCACCACAGGAATGTTGAATGCTATTGTATTATGGTCACTATTTCCAAGCGGTCCTGCTATAGTTACCTCTTGGATCAGCTCCTGCGCTCCACTCAGGACTAAATCTAGAGTTGCCTCTCCCCTTGTGGGTTCCCGTACCAGCTGCTCCATGAAGCAGTCATTTAAAGTATCGAGAAATTTTATCTCTGCATTTCGTCCTGAAGTGAAATGTTCCCAGTCCATATGGGGATAATTGAAATCCCCCACTATTATTGAGTTCTTAATTTTGATAGCCTCTCTAATTTCCCTTAGCATTTCATCATCACTATCACCGTCCTGGTCAGGTGGTCGATAATAGATCCCTAATGTTATATTCTTATTAGAGCATGAAATTTCTATCCATAGAGATTCTATGGAACATGCGGATTTGCTTAAGATTTTTACTTCATTTGATTGTACATTTTCTTTCACATATAGTGCCACTCCCCCCACACACGACCTGTTCTGTGCTTCCGATATATTTTGTACCCCGGAATGATTGTGTCCCATTGATTGCTCTCAGTCCACCAGGTTTCTGTGATGCCTATTATACAAATATCCTCCTTTATCACAAGGCACTCTAGTTCACCCATCTTATTATTTAGACTTCTAGCATTTGTGTACAAGCACTTTAAAAACTTGTCACTGTTTATTTGTCTGCCCTTTTCTACTATTTATATGTTATAATGAATCCCCATCACCCATGTATCAGGAATATTCATGTATAGAAAAAAGAAGGTCTTGTCAACACAGAGGATTCCATCAGAGATCTAATTGGAGAAACTAACTAGTGATACTTTTCCAAGGTATGCCTTCTTCAGATCTCAAAAGAAGATATCACTCACCATTTCCTCTTCAGATTTTCAAAATTTTGGGAAAATCTCCTTTCTACCTACTCTGATCAGCAGTGTGATTGGTGACAATGTTGACATTAAAATGTGTTCTTAGGTTTCAAATTAAAGAACCCATCTATATGACAAGGTATACAACAACTCTCTCAGAGCTATTGTTTCAGGCTTTCTGCAGGCCCAGGGAGAAATCACTGCCTCAGTTCACATCTGTTTCACATTAAATTCACAACTTTAAAGGATGTAGGGCTTTTTAATTTTTTTAAATTATAAGTTAAATTCTTAAGCATAAGATGGCTGCCTCCAGAAAATGGTACTGGCTCATCAAAATGCAACAAACTGGCTCAGTCAACACAGATCCTTATTTATTTTATTTAGATGACAAAATCTTGTTAATGTCCTGAAATCTGAGCTGTCTGTGTAGTGGGGGAAAGGGAAGTATATAAAGAACCTTTTCTCCCCTCTCTTATCACATTGCGCAGTCCACCCAAAGACTAGGCAGAACTGCAGCCCTGCTCTCTCCAGAGCTCAATGACTGTTCTCTCTTCACATCTCTGGAAGAGAATTGTGTTCAAAAAGGAGTTGAGGGGGACATGGCCAAAGGCAGGAGGACCACACCTCTGTCCTATCCATGAGCCAGAGAAGATGACTGACCATCCAGCCGAGTGTAAACTTCATCCCACAAAAAAAGTGTAGTATAGCAGGTATGCTGTCCGTCCCTGCATTCTGAGAGTTCTGAACAGCATTCTTCCTCTGGTGTCTCTACATGGGATCCAAAGCTGGACTGCATCTTCATGACATAATCTAGCCTTAAATAGTATCTTTTTGGTGTTTTTTGACTTAGACGTAAATTTTCAACCACATCTCAACTAAGAAAATTCTGACTGCATCAACTCTGAGAAATCCAAAAATGTGGGGCCCCCTTTAATATTCCTGAGAGATGATCCACATGTACATGGAGCATCAAGTTTGATGGCATGGCTCTTCCTTTAATGTCTCACCCCCCCCCCCTTCTAATCCAGTTTCTATTGTTACTTTTATCTTAGTGACATCTTTAATTCAGATGGATGGTCTACTCTTAAGATAGTTTTGGAAGATTCCCTGTTCCTGGCACATACATCACCTCTGCAAATGTAAAAAAATCAGATGTGGAAAGAGCTGCCCTCTTCATTTGTGCATAATTTGAACATCAGCATATCAATTGTTCAGCAGACATTTATCCTTAGAAAGACAAAGTTGATGAGGGTCCAATAAAAGATATTACAACTAAATTACTGCACCCACCGTGTCTCTCTAATATCCTGGGACTAACATGCCTACAACAACATTGCATACATTTATCCTTTTGTCATTTAACTTTCTATATTTTATTATTACAGAAAAAAAAAACAGCTACTGGGTTTTTTAGCCAAGACAGCTGTTTAACTGTTTTAAAATGGCAAAAAAAAAGTATTTTTCCTAATATTGGTGTACCTTATTATCTTGAATTCCAACTGGAAAAAAATTGTATCACACAGTAATGAAATTCCATCCCCTAATAAAAATTCACAGCTATATACCCCTAACTCTGTTTTTATCTGGGAAGATTCCTATGTCTTTACATGGCTGATTTCTGATTTGAAGTAACATGGTGCCCCGGTGTGAAACTGAATGCTTGCAATGGGTAAGCTTTCCTGTGTTCTTTCACAGGAATATGAATAGTAACAGATTACCTCACCTCCAGATACAAAACTTGTTACTATAGTAAATTTTTGTATTCTCGCATCACTTGATTTTATAGAATACTCTCTTGTGGGTAATATATCTACATAATGGCTCATGCATCTAAAAGCAATCCATAAAGTACTTCCAATAACAGTAACTGTAACTCTGTGGGGTATGATTAGCATCAAATAAATGCACCTCAAATGGCTTTTAACAAATCAATAAGGGGAATTTGAGTTTTTTTCCATCCTTCCTTTTGTTTTTGTTATTGTTACTGAATCCTCCTTCCCCCAATTCTTAAGAAAAGAATTTAATGAATATCACAACAATTGAAGACTGTCCCAGTTATCCCTCCCTACTACATAGTCCAATACATAAACTGGAAATTTTTCTTGTTGTTGCAGTAGGTCTAGTTGAAAACTGAGATGAAGCAGGAAGTTACAGATGAAATTAGACTATTGGGTTTTTATCCTTATAATATATTCTGTGTAGTGAGAGTTTCTTCTAGGTTGATTGAAGGCCCTATTACCAATTCACACCACAGATACATTTTGCAACCAAGACTGCAAAATTTTGCATGCTGTTGAATGTAAAGAGGTCAAATAGGATTTAAGGGATTTAAATTAGAACATAATAGCAGAGATGTATGAAAATAGTTGAATTATGGATTGAACAAATACATTTCTTTTTATTTTAAGTTAATATCTCAGACCAAGAATACAACTGAAAATAAAATCTAGGGTCTGGATCATCTTCTCCTAAGGAAAAAAAAATCCAAGTGAGGATGCTTTAGAGAACAAAACATTCTCTTTAAGGCTAGGTCTACACTACCCGCCTGAATCGGCGGGTAGAAATCGACCTCTCGGGGATCAAATTATAGCGTCTCGTCGGGACGCGACAATCAATCCCCGAATCGACGCTCTTACTCCACCAGCGGAGGTGGGAGTAAGCGCTGTCGACGGGAAGCCACGGAGGTCGATTTTGCCGCCGTCCTTACAGCGGGGTAAGTCGGCTGCGATACGTCGAATTCAGCTACGCTATTCGCGTAGCTGAATTTGCGTATCTTAAATCGACCCCCCCCCCGTAGTGAAGACCTGCCCTAATTTAACCCCTATTCTTCTGTCTTGGGGTACTGGTGGAATTCTCTCTCTCTAACCATTCTCTTTTACAATATGCCACAGGGTTTTTCCCAAAAGCTTGGTGATTCTCAGGGATTCAGTGATACCCCCACAGGAAGCCAGGTCCACTTGAGTGGAGACCGTATGCCTCTGCACTGACTTTGATACCTGCAAAATTACATCTCTAGCCACACTATCAGGGTCCTCCACTGACTACTTCTGTTGTACCATGGGTACTGTGCTATATAATTGGTTATGTTTTGGCTATACCTTAATTCTTACTATAAAACATAGACTGTGTATTAGAATAAATGAATAGGATAGTGGATACTAGTATTAGCCATTTTCTTTTTATGCCTTGTAAGTAACAGACAGGATTTTGTCTGTGTCTACGTTAATTAGATTAGGCCCAGGCCCCAATGTGGGAAAGGACAGTTACAAGATTTAGTATGATTTATCTAATTTATGATGCCTTTCTTGTTCAACATTAAAAAAAAATGCTATTTGTTACCTTTTGAAGGTCTCTGCAAAGAACTGTTTGTGTGAATGAGGAATGTATGAATCAGGGAAAGATAAGGTGTGAAGGCCATTTTTGAAGCCAGATGGCCAAGGGAGGAGGAGTGATGAAACTGAAGACTCCAGAGAACCATCAACGTGCATCCATGGTTGAGGAGGGGCAGACTGACGACCCTGAGGTGAAGGCTGGCACCCTTAAAACACAAGATAATTGATTAAATCGAAAACAGACAGGATGACCCTCTTGTGTTTTGGGCCATCAAAAGATAACACTAATTAAGGAGTAACCAGTCATGAACTAACACAGCAAAATTCATAAACTTCAATGGAGAAAAAAAGACTATAAGAACAGGGTGCTTTGCCATGGGACTTTGGATTCGTCTTGCCACTACTCCAGGAGCATTGGATCGCGACTGACAGAGCCTGGCTCCCTTCTGCGACCAATCTGGCTGGCCACTAGATTGATCCAGATTCTGGACCAGTAGCGTAGCTGGGGAAGGGAGCGGCCGCTCTCCCCACTGAGTACAAGTGGCACCTTGTCAATTTCCTGGCGCCTTTGTACTCACCCGGGGGAACGATTAAAAAAAAAAAAAGTGCCACCCGCTGCAGCGCTTTCATTTTACTCACCCGACGGCGGGATCTTCAGCGGCATTTCCACAGTCCCAAAGCTTCACAGAGTTACACTTCATGTGTACACTGCAATTAGACACCAGCGGCTGGCCCATGCCTGCTGACTTGGGCTTGCAGGGTTCGGAATAATGTGCCAATTTAACTGCGGTGTAGAAATTTGCACTTGTGCTGGAGCCTGAGCTGTAGGACTCTGCGAGGTGAGAGGGTGCCAGAGCCCGGGCTGCAGCCCAAGCCCAGATGTCTACACTGCAATTAAACAGCCCCTTAGCCCAAGCCCCACAAGCCCAAGTCAGGTGGCACAGACCAGCTGCGGGTGTCTAATTGCAGTGTAGACATACCTTTAGAGGCCAAGAGAATCCCCCGTTCACATCTGAGTCCTACAACAGGGAAAAGAAGATATGACATTCCCAATAATTGTAAGACAAAAAAGAAGGGAAAAAGCATTTTAATTAAAAATTTTCATGTGCTTCTTCAGGCCACCTTTAATATTACAAAGACAGATCCTCCACTCAAAATTTCCATTAAACTCAAAGAGAGAAAGTCAGGCCTATTCATGACTCCAAGATACCAAGAGGTATACATCTGAGCAATACAAGATACTTCCAGCTGTCACTAAATTTGACTCAAGATAATCTTGATATTTACATTCTACAAGGAGTGATTCTAACATGCTGGAAAAATGACACATAGCCATCAATGTCATCTTCTTTGGAAAGTGAAATATATACAATTCAAGATAACTAGCTGCTTCAGCTTCTGCACATCATTCAGTATAAAAATAGGAGTCAACTGGAATATAACTATGCAAATAAATAAAGTTCTCTTTTTTTGTTTGGGGTTATTTCCCCCCCACACACACACACACTTTCTCCTGTGTGCAATGGGTGTTTGCACATATTACATAGTTAGAATAATTAATGGTCATATTAATAGGTAAGGCAGTTATATCTGTTATGAAAAAATCAATTTAAATATGTGTTATGTAAAAATCAATAGACATGAATACTAGCAACTAGATCGGGGCAAACACTGCAAAACATTTTCTGTGAGTAGTTGTGAAAGTTTAAAAATGAATAGGTTTCAAGAATGCTCATGTCAAATAAAACATACAAATGCAGATAGTCACATAATGTAACTATGACTAGAGAAAATTACACCTAAACTCTATACTCAGCCAATGAATCTTACAACAGCTTAATAATTTTCTATTACTCATGCCTTGGGCCAGGCCTGGATTGCCTACAAAGGAAAACATTTACATTTTTCTAATTTTTTCTAATCCTAATTATCTGTTACTCATCTCCAAACTGCTTCCTGTCCCTAAAAACCATCATCATGACTCGTTTAAATACTTCTCATTATATAAGTATAATCAACCCATCAACGAACTGAAATGATACCATGTGACCTACAAAATTTTTCTAAACACGCAGCACATTTTTAAATACAGAAAATAGCTTTCATTTAAAAAAAAAAAAAAAAAAAAGGAGGAGGAAAAGTAGGCTGAAATTCTCATGTGATTTTATCACTCCAGGAACTGGGGCTATAAGAAAAACAAGTATCATGACACTCAAAAAAGTCACAAGAGCTGACAGCACAGTTATTCAGTCATCTCTGATTAGGACAAACAAACAAAAAAAGAAATATTACTTTCTATAGGCGATAGTAGCAATTATTCACACCAAGCCATCATTTTTGTAAAAAAAGCCCTCTGAGCTAAGCGATGCTCAAATTATTGCTTAAAGGTGGTCTTACATCATGCCTTGGCCAACAAATCAGGGGCGGTTCCAGGCACCAGCCAAAGGCGTGGGACCTGCGGACCTCCCACAGGCATGCCGCCAAAGGCTGCCTGACCGCCGTGCTTGGGGCAGCAAAAGACATAGAGCCGCCCCTGAACAAGTGTAGATTCCGGTGGATGGAGTGAATTCCATAATTCTGAATATCTGTTTTCCCAGCAATGTTCTGACCCCACCCCCTATTTCCTGCAAATTCAATCAGAAGGGAATGTCAGAAAGGGTCTCAACAGCTGGTACAGAGGGTAAGAGAGAGATGAAGTCTTTTACAGAGACACAGTCTAAGTTGTTGCCAGTGAAGTAGTCTAAAGAGAAACAGCAAAGCAATTAGAATTATAATGAAACAAACAGTTTTCCCTAGGACATGAAAATAGCTATTAAATATTCTGGATTTCATTATGATACCCCTGGAATAAAATGTTTGGTACTGTGTTATTTAAGAACAAAATCCAGGGGGAAAAAAACACCCACCTATGCTGCTGTATTTCACTCTCCAACCTAAATTAGGGACAACACTGACCTTATCTCCTCTATGAATAGTAATTCTTCGCAGATATCTAACTCTTTCATCCATATATCTCAAAGAACTTCAAGGGATTTGTTGTTATCTCTACTTTACAGATGGGAAATGGAGGCATAGAGAGGTGAAATAATTTATGTAGCTGGTCAGTGGCAGAGCCCCCTGTGACAGACTCTCAATTCCCCACAATGCCCTGAATGAACTTTATTGAATTAAGTTAAACTTCACTGAGTTAGGTGATTTCCCTTGGGGTCCATTGTATTAAAAATGCACTTGTGTATGTGTTCTTGTTGAATTGCATATATTTACATGGGACGAGTA
Source organism: Terrapene triunguis (assembly GCF_002925995.2). NCBI lineage: Eukaryota > Metazoa > Chordata > Testudines > Emydidae > Terrapene > Terrapene triunguis. Next base: position 650,860 of record NW_020664400.1, read on the forward strand.
AATAGGAGGACAGCGTGGGATGATTAGGCAAATTCACTCAGGTTCTAACATCTCCAGAGAAACCATCACCCTGGAAAGGTCCGCATACACCAGTTCAAACTGGATAGTCCAGGGACCAAGAGGCAAAAGGGTTTTTGGATAAAGAGCCTGTTTTTAAACTGGCTCATGTCCTTCGACCCTGGTCCACAGAGGGCCCCAATCCTTAGGGTAGGGTTCGAAGGACGAGGCCTACTGAGACCTGATAAGAGTGATTGCTTGTTCCGAGCTGAAGCTGTGATGAACTTCTTAGCAAAGGGAAACCCCTTGGGTGGGGATTTGAAGGACTGTTCCTACCAGAATCTATGTTAGGGTTGGGTGAATATCAGTAAGCTTATTAGTAGGCATGTAGGTTCTTTTATTGATTTAAATGTTTTCTCTGTAGTGATTTATACCATAAGAATAAAACAGGACTGCATAGAAATAACTGTATGGTACGTATAACTGTAGCAATTACACCTATTAATCATCTCTGAAGAGAAGGCAAGCAGGTGTCCTCAGGTGTCCTGTCTGTGCTGGGAATAACACAGAGAAGGCAGAGAACTGTGGAGCCTGGAAATATCCCAGTTAGAAGGGAGCAAGATGTTGATCTCTAACCAGAAAGGCAATGGCTAGGGAGCTGCAAGTGGGTGCCTTTGCTGGACCACTGAGGGGAAATCAAGGGCAACCATGCCTGTAACTGTGACACCCTCCACACAACAGAACTCAGGTCTCCTCAGTCTCAGTCTCCTGACCTATCCCTGTACCATGGTGACTAGCTATAAGCAAAAGCATGTCTCAGTGGATGCTAGTCCAACCTCAAATGTCACTGCCTGCCCTATACCTTTCCTCCCAGTGCCCCCTTCATTACCACCAGCATTAATTGTTCCTCCAGTTGATCTTCCACTCCCCCTTTTCCTCCCCACAACCACCACCTCTAGTTTCCAGTGTGCCCAACCCTCAAACTTTTACGGTCCAGCTGCAGATTTCCCAGCAGCTCCATTTCACATGGCCCAAGTTCGGGTGTGCTCTGTGCCTTGACATACCTCAGACTGCATCATACAAGAGTGAAAATGTGTTCATTCCTCTAAATAGGACAATATACTGTTAAGCTGGGAGGTGTCAATGGCTACCATCAAGTGGGTCTTTGATCAATAGACAGTCACACATTTGGTTAAATCCCATGGGTGTGCTAAGCACCCTTTTTTCAGGCTAATTGGCAGGAACAATTAAAAGCCCCTTAGGTGCCCAAGTAGCTCAGTTGGGAGAGCGTTAGACTGAAGATTGATAGTTGAATGATAGTTGGAAACAATAGGAGGCTGAGCAGAGCTAAGCAGTGTTGGATGGGTTTTCATGGGACAGGTTGCAAAGACTAGGGGATACAGGGATTGTTTTGCAAACTGTGTGTGTGTTAGATCAGTGGCTCTCAACCTTTCCAGACTTCTGTACCCCTTTCAGGAGTCTTATTTGTCTTGCGTACCCCAAATTTCACCTCAATTAAGAACTACTTTGCTTACAAAAACAGACATAAAAATACAAGTGTCACAGCACAGTATTATTGAAAAATTGCTTATGTTCTCATTTTTACCATACAACTATAAAATAAATCAATTGAAATATAAATATTGTACTTACATTTCAGTGACTAGTACATAGAGCAGTATGAAGTTTTAGTTTTGTACTGACTTTGCTAGTGTTGTAAAAATAGACACCTATCTAGCTGAGTTGATGTACCCCTCTGCATACCCCTGGTTGAGAACCACAGTGTTAGAGCAGAGAGTGAGAGAAGCAGTCGTGAGAACATTCTTGAAAGGGGAGCAGAGACAGAGCTCCTTGCATCACAGAACTTGCTGGAAAGGCAAACTTGGAAATTATGAGCAGGGAAACTGCCCACTGTTTGTTTCTATTTTGTTCAGAAGAACAAGACTGTGTGTACATTTTTTTGGTAAATAACAGGATGGCACCAAAGGATATATCTGGCTCCTAACATTCATTCATCCACTTAATGGAAACAATCCTACAAGGCCCCAAATATTGACTAACTGCTTGGACCAAAGGAGAAACAACATTTTACAAAGTTGGATCACAGGAGTGCTCAGAGACCCTTTGTTCAAGTGTCTTTGCTTTTATGGGTAAACTGCCTCACTTAACATTATTATACAGCAAGCTTTTTTGTGCTTTAAAGTTCATTAGCATTCTGGCTTATTTCAGCTAGTCACATTTCAGGACGAATTCAGATTTTGTTTTTATGAAAGAAGAACGCTTATGAGCCAGACAATGTACAAAAAAGGATTATGCTGTCATCGCCACAGAACATTAAGCATATATGATTGACATAATGCCCTCATTGCACTAAAAACATTATTTTGTTATTGTAAGGCACATTCTAGTGACTATTAACAATATAGATTTTTTTGAGAAATTTAGCTCCTTGATCATGTGTCAGATTTCATTATATAGCTAATTTTCTCTCCTCCATTTAGTTTTCCCATATAATAGCTTGTTTTGCAACCTTTTTATCTTCCTGGGGAGGGAAAGCAAATTATATATGGAATCTCCCCAAAGCTACTGTCAAGTGCTTTTACATAGATGATAGTGCACTACTACTACATCCTCAATGAATATCTATGGCATCACTTCACAAAGTACTTTTGCTAAAGGTTTGTGTAATAGGGGACCTTAGTTTTCTCACAAACTTGAGTCACATGAAAATGTGTACTTTCACGCCAACAGGCTTTTACCATTATTTCCACATTGATTCCAGTTTGCCCCAAGGTCTGGGATAGAAAGTGATGAAAAAAGAAATACTGATATAATAACAATGTTTTCACCATGTGTGTAGGAATTCACTCCTGGTCAAAATTTGCATTAAAAAAAAATAGCAAAATGGAAGAAATGGTAAATTTTTGTCTCTAATGGGTAGCTTGTGCACTAGTCTCACTTCGTAAAAAAACATGAGGATGATAAATTATAAAGCATTCCTGAACTGTTGAAAAAAAAATTGATTCTTTTTTTTTGGCAGGAGGCCCTAATTCTCTTCTTTTCTTCTGGATTCTAAGATTAAACTTTGCCCTTTTCTATTGCTATCATAAGCCAGCATGGAAGGAAAAGCAGCAGGAATTGTATCTTATAAATTAGACAGGCTACTGCTTCAAAAAGCTGCAACCTAAAATTATCTGCAGTCTGGGGCAAGGAAAAAACATGTGTACATTCCAAAAATCCCCAAGTCCATCTGTGTATAAGTGCGTAAGGGATAGAAGAATCATCCTTAGTCCTCTCCTCCAGAAAGGTGTCTTTTCCACAGGTTTAGGTAGGACATGCTTTTCCTTCACCCCTACCTCTTTTTTCGCAATCCCCAATGACTCAAATCCAATTTTATATGAAAGGAGAGATCAGTGGTGCAAATGACTCTCTGTCCATATGACCTCCTAACTCTTCTAGGGGGGAGTTTCATGGGTGATTACACCAATGAACCCCTATTAGCAGCCCACAGTATTTTTCAGGAAACTAAAATATACAGGCCAAGGTTTGTCTCCCTCCCAAAAAAGAGTCAGTGTCCTAAATCTATATTTAGGCACCCATATAAAAGTATCATGATTTTCAAAAAGGTACTGAGAGCATGCAGCTACAATCAACTTCACAGATACTCAAAGGAGCTCAGCATCTCTAAAAATCTTCCCAGTTTTACTTAGGTGTCTAGATATGGATTTAAGGATCTACATTTAAGTAACTAAAAATTATAAACAATGTTTTGCTTTGAATCTACAATATATTAGGTAAATTTTGTAAAAAAATTTTTTTTTAAATTAGCTGTTAGTTAAATAATAACAACATTATGTCCATTGTGGAGCAGACTAGCACCTAGGTGCCCTAATCATGGACCATGACACCCTTGTGCTAAAGGCTATACGAATGATAGACCTCCTTACTCTCTTACTTTATGGACAACTCAATGGGGTGGGGGATGAAGGGACAGCAGGATGCTGACATCTGAAGAAAAACCAACCACCACAATCTTCTTTCCCTCTACTCTCACCTCCGATTTCAATCGAGTCCCTTCCTCTACTGTTCATCCTCCCTGTTTCATTTTCTCACTCCCCCTTTGCTGCCACCTCTGTGTACTTTGATCATCTGGGGCCAGGCTGCTGTGAGGCTTCACAAATATCCATAAAATAGTTTGCAATACTCAGATGACAAATTCTCACCTTTGTGCACACTGATTAGGATGATATTCAGGATCATTTCTTTACACTATGCTAACATTTTCTTCCAAGCCATTCCTTACCGTTGGCAGACACTGAATCAATAATGTGAAGTCCCCACTCCAGTAAGATTAGAGTATCACAGCTCTACATACAAAAACCCACTAAACATAAAATATATTCATGACTGGGAAGAAAACACTCATCCATATAAAATTTACCAGGATCCTTTCTCTGGACAGAACCCTGGACAACCCCCTTCCAAGATGCCATTGTGCACTAATCACCTGCATATACAGAACAGCATATCCTGGACAGATGGTATTTAACACAAAGACTGTACAAAGTATTATACAACCCAGAGATAGGGATCTCTGAATCCAGATCCCAACTTTCTCAAAATTCAGACACAAGATTTCCCTTCAAGCCCAACACCAATAAAAAATGATGCTGGAGGGGATTGACTGGATACCTAATGACTATCTGGGAGGCCTGTTCTAGGGTGCAAATATATTGGTAGGTGATACAACAAAGAATTCAGATTACTAGCAGCCTTCTTGAAACTTAATTGGAATTCCCTGCAAAGACACAGAACTTCTCCTGAAACCTTGGCTATTGTTCACTTGGCTTTCTATGGCAGCTAGGTTGAAGGGTAAAACTTAGATGTGAGACCTCCGAAAAAAACATAGTGTATAGTGCTGACAATTTAGCAGGTGGCCTCCTCCTTATGAGACAGTTGGAACCATTATATAGCATAGTGTTATAGGACACAGTATTGCTCAAGGCACTGCCTTTCTGATTAAATGTACAGTCATTAACAATCCCATCAAATATATAGGGTGTTCGCTTCAGTGCCCTGGATAGATTTTAAGTTGAGTAATTATACTCTACCTATCTAAATTCCCTAGGCTCAAATATGAACAGGGTGTACAATGTGCATGGAACTGTAATTGGACACTTTAAAACAAAATGCACACCGACTTTTCCTAGTATCAAAGGGAAGTTCTGAAACCCCAAAATAGCCATACAATAGGCCAGCTGCATGAGATCAGTGTTATGTTTTATCTGTGACAGGGGAGAATGACAGATACTTCTGAAGATGAATGAAATCCCTCATGGTACATTTACTGGAGTAAAAGTATGCCTTAGTGAGAGTTTTTCTTGACCCCTAGCTACTGCCATCTGGCTTGTGCCCTGAAGCACGAGAACTTAGTAGCAAAGAAGAAACCCTCTTAACCCACTTCATATAATGCTTGCCACAGGAAAAAGACCCTGTACTAACTTCCTTTGTGGATTTAGCATCCCAAGTACTCACTATCACGGTTTCCTGAGGGTTGGACCTGGTTTTTGTCCCTATTTCTGAGATGGTTACAGGAAGGTAATCTACCCAGTCATTCAGGCCTGACTATAGACTCCTGGAAATGATTACACAGGCCGCCAGCTCACAGGTACTCAGATGCAGAAAAGTGATTACAGAAGGCATGGCTTACATATCTTGAGTAAGAAGCAATCGTCTCTCCATAGACATTCACAGAAGGCTCCATCTGACCAGGGGCCCAACTCTTACTGGTCTTGTAGAGGGTGTGACACAGATATACAGTGTGATAGATATGGCAGTTTCCTGCAATATCCTTGAAAGACTTTATGTTAAGTGTGTGTGTGTGTGTGTTATTGTGGACCAGGATTGAACATAACCTATCGAAGGAGGAAATGTGACAGTTTCTGAAACTCCCATGCCGTTTTATTATTGGAGTACATTGTTTTAAATGAATGGTTTGTGTATGACTGTTATTATCCATGGCAGAGGGCTGTCACAGCCTCTCCAGGAACTAAAAACAGTGGATGGTGATTAAGGCAAATCAGCGAGGTTGTAACCCACCCAGAGATGTACCACCTCCTTGGGAGTCTCAGGGCTCACATATACTAATTCAAACTGGTACTCCATACCAGAGGCCAACAGACAAAAAAAGGACTTTTGGTTAAATAGCCTAAGTTTAAACTGACTCAGGGCCTTCTTTCTGATCCAAAAAATAAACATGACTTTCTGTCTGGGGGGCGGGAGGGGGAAACAATCCTTGTAGAAGAGTTGGCAGGACAGTCACCTGCCTGAGGTTGGAGTTTGGGTGACATCTAGTAAGCTTTTTAGCATGATGGTGGGTTTTTATTGCTTTTAATATGTTTCTCTGTAATGCTTTCATCTTAAGAATAAAAGTGCTTGCTTATAAAGAGTTGTGCCCATTTATAACTGTGGGCAATTACACTGTTTGTTGCCTCTGGAGAGAAAGTAAAGTGCAGATGCTGGCCTGTTGAGGCAGTCTGGCTTGCTGGAAACATTATAGTGTAAGCAGGAAACTGAACAGTTTGGAAAACCTCAGTTAGGAGAGAGATGTAGCTTTGTATGTAAGAAAGGGGGATGGCAGAGGAGGTGGGAGCCTAGAATGGGTGCCCTTGGTGGACCAGAATGAGGGAGGGAGGCAGGAATACAGGTGCAGTTGCCCTGAACTGTGACACACAGAGACTTAAACTATAACTCAGATAAAATTGAGAGAAGAAACTAGGGTATACTAGTGAGTGAAAATTCCTAATTTACCAGAACTGGTTTCCCCTTCTCTTCCCTAGTTCAAGAACATAAAAACTCTTACCTGAGTTGCAAGGAAAAAGTGACTGGGCCCACTCTAACTTGAACTGTACAATGAATCTGCCAGCTACTGTCTGACAGTTGGCTGCTGTTAGCCTTCATCAAGCCCAGCTGTGGCTAATTTTAAAGCCTCACAGGTGCAGCAATAATTAATCAGCAGGAACTCAGTTAGTATTTGTCTTCTGCTGAAGAAAAGCCTTGCAGCAGAAGCCTGCCAGTCTCTGCTGGCAGCCCTTGCAAGGAGAAAAGATATCAGTGGTTTTAAAACCAAATAAACAAAACAACATCACACTACTTTTCAATAACTGAATGTATAGAGTGTCAATATGTTTTGCCCGTTGTCCTACTTTTATTTTGTTTTTAATCTTCTTAGTAAGTTTTGATTGTCAATGCATTTCATTTTTACTCCACTTGCCCTGAGCCATCATTTTGCAAACCTCTTGCAAACCCTTGCCACAGTCTCTGAGCTGACATGAATGTTATCACAAGCTTTATTATGCTTGAAAGAAATTTTAATTTGAAATATAAAATATTTGCCTTTCTGGACTGTGCTGTTTGATTTTCTATGACACCAGGATGTTTGAGAATAGTAAACATGAACTACATTTTCCTTCTTGTTTTTTTTTATTCCTGTTCCTAATAACTGCTTCTGCAATCTGCTTTCCTGATGCACAATTTCTGAGATTTTCAAATCCAATCACCAAACTGGGAATTTGAAGGATACCCATCATCCCTACCTCAGCTGAGACTAAATTAAATGTCACAGAGCTTCTTCACTGGAGGTCTTTAAAATTATCACTTTTTTCTCCTCTTTAAGACTGCACTGAGAATTCATTCCAATGTCCATATAAAAAAAACCCCAAACTATCTTTTTTTTCTTTTTAAGGGTGAATACTGTTCCTAAAGGACTTTTAAAGCTTAATTTAATGGGCAAAATGATTCAGAGCTTTCTGAAGCTTTTCTCATTGTCTCACCTAGTGATTTTTTGAGTGCTGACTTGGTCTGCATTTGCCTCCTATATGCTGTTTCAAATATATTATCATACCATTGAAAGGGGCTGATTCCCAGCTTCCTACTGGAATATAGCCACTGCTCTAGCCCTGGAAAATCTTGAGATATATGATCTTAAGACTGTGGCACTTTTAAAGTCATTTTGGGTCATTTTTAGAGGTTTTTGTAACTCTTGCAAAGCCCTTTATATAGTTGGAATGATGCTACAATATCTGGGTTTTCACAATAAGGTTTATAAAAACATCCCCAATAAAAATTAAAAATCTATGTAAAACTTTAGTAAAACAACTTCTTCACCCTGTACTTATCTACCTTATGCAGAGTACATGATGAAGCAGTATAAAGCTTTTACTGAAACTTGGATGGGATGACCTACATAATACTCATGGTTGCAATATGTGAGCAGTGCAACCATCACTAACTCATGCAAGTAGATACTTTTAGAACACACTACAAAGTGTTATGAACCTTCGGCTATTGTGATAGATATGTCTGATATTATCAATATGGTTTTGAGAGGTAAGATATTATACCAAATCAACAAATCATTTCTATGACTCTTTTGAATAGCAGTATATCTAAAATGTTCTTCATCAATTTTAAACAGCATTTTCCCCCCATGCTGCTTGGAATCACAAATTTTTCTCCTTGAAAAAAATTATAGCAACCAACAGCCATTAACTAATCACAAAGAGACCAGTAATGATGTACTAGAGGTAAGACTTCTCTCTTTGCCTCTGGCCATCCCTCAAGTATCCCTCCTGTAGTTTATCAGTAGAGATGAGTAGCAATACATGTATTTTTATGGTTAAGGCTCTGGACTGGAACTTAAGAGCTCTGCCACAGTCTTCCGGTGTTATCTTGAGCAGATCATTCAGTCTCTGTGCCCCATTTCCCCACCTTCACCTGTAGATTTCATATGCATTTATTATGGTGAATATTTAAATCATGTCTCTGTCACTGTTTATGTCACTCCAGAAATTAATGACTGCTTAAAATTATTATTCTAATTCACAGCTACTGTATCTAGGTTGATCTTCAAAGACGAAAAACAAGCAAATCTTGCTTTGTGTGTTTTATATATTAGTGCAAGAGTTACTCCACTGATAACAATGTTGCTTTAATGTATCATTAATATCATTTAACAGAAGGATACTTCACAGTGCCTTCTGAATATAACATAATCCATCTTCATCAATACTGTATCTAACATTCCAAGCTCTGAGCAACTTTCAGGTACTTACCATTTCAAAAATAAAATAAAATAAAATTGCTGCCAAAAAAAAATCTGTTCATCACAAATTTAGAATTTATCTTTAAAATTGCACAGGCTTGAGATGCAAGACCTTAGGTAAAGTTCAATTAAAATGGTCCTTAAATCTGCTGTTGGTTTAGGATTTCACAATATTCAGACAAGTTTAAGGTTCAATAAGTGTTCAGATACTAGAGTGATGGGTGTGGAATAAGAATCGGAACAGATTAAATGAAAATATGTAGCAAAACATCATGAGTAATGGGGGGGGAGGTGTTTATATTATATTGGGAGCTGGTGGTTTGCTCTGAACTCAGTGAGATACAATACTTCCTTCTAGCTGTGGCAAGTTGAGAGAGAGCTGACCTTAAAATTACAACATTATGATTTAATGGAAAAGCTTTATCTAAAATTGTTTTTGAAAGTTTATTAGTTAAAATTTTTCTCTCCCTCTTTCTGTATCTATGGTACTAAAAGGCTACTTGGCTTTACAAGTAGAAAGATAAGAAAAAAATAGTTCCAATAGATAACAAACACTCTAAAATATTTTATGGGGGGAAAATATGTGACATTAAACAGTATACAGGAAGACCTGGGGAAGGTTTTATTGGCACTCAGTTAAAGGGCTGCATCAAGTAACTCTCAAATGTCAAACCACCCTTGAGTAATGTGCCATCCCAAGCTAGTGCCAATAAAACTGTTACTTCACACCAGACCATCATGTATTCCTATGCTCCCATATTTAGTAACTGTAAACAGTAATCCAAATAAGGATAAATAAAAACTTCAGCACCCGTCATGCATTTTGTTTATTCCTATGTTTTAAAGGGAAACATCGGGGGGTTTTAAATTACTCATGCATAACAAAATAATCATCCCAGGCAAAATGCAGATAAGGCCTTTATATCACCATGTATTCTGTGTATGCTACATCTGTTACAGAAAAATATTTTAGAAATGTTTTAGAGAGTTTTTGAAGTGTTATTGGGAATATTTCTTGTATCCTACCAATTGTAAAGCCAGACTCCTAACTTAGTTACTGTACTGTGAGTCCAACCAGAGAGGACTGAGAGAGGCAAAAACATTTTACTAATACATTTTTCAAGACAACTAACAATGACCTGAAATAATATCTATATAGATAAAAATAGAGTCCTATATCATTGTATCTGCCAGGGCTATTAGCAAATACTGTGAGTCCTTTTGGAAAGATGTCTATTTCCCTTTCCCAATGACATAAAGCTCTTGTTTCTAGAGACATAGGGCTGTAAGACATATAAGCAACATCCAATATCATTCACTTTAAATCTATCACTGATCTAAGTCTCACTCTTGCGCATTCTGGGTTTTGGATTAGTATCGTTTTGGGGAAAATATTTCACATGATGTAGGGGAAAGGACAAGAATTCTGACAGTGTTATTTAAAAAACAATGCAGTGGCAGTTTTGAAACTGCTCAGAGATTTGGAATGTTTTATTAGTAGATGGATTAGTGGCCAGAATCCAAGTGAGGCAGTCAAAGGTGTAGGATAAATACAATTTATCACAAATCTCTGCAATTTACCAATTGTCTCTACAATTTCTCACACAGATATCACCACCATATATGTGGTATTTGTGGGTATGAAATGCATATACATACACAAGCTTTTTATTGAAAGGATATGACTCTTATAGTAATTGCTAATACAAAGGCTCATAATCCAATGTACGCCTCCCCATTTTGTTTCAAAAGTCCATTACATACTTAATGACCCTGACCAAAGGCAGCACTGGGTTTTCTCTCAAGGAGAGGCCTCGAATTAAGGTGTTGAATCTGAATTGATGTACTTATTGTACATAGCTGATTATTGAGGAGTAAAGGTGAAACCATTTAACACAGAGGGAGTTTGCGACATTCTCCTTCCTTCTGCTCCATCCGTTTTAAAGTTCAGTTATCACCTGGTTACGTTTTCAGCCTCAGAGAGAAATTCTTAAGGAAAATGAAATTTTGGACTGAAATTAAACCAAGTTCTAACTGAACTAGACAGAAGGGAAAAAAGAAAAACAAAAAATGATGGGAGCTTTGCACAAATAATATATTTATAATATACGGCACTTCAATAGATATGGTTACTTGGAGCTTGGAACACAATAAAAATGAAGCCAATTTTGACTGTTAATTTAACAAAGCTGCACAGTATGATTTCCAGTCTTCTGTTATCTCAGAAGCCTTTTGTTTTACTTTATTTTTTACGTTTGGCTCCTTAAAAGTTTTTATGACTCTTCTTTATAGAGCAGACTCAGAGACTAGCCCATTTCAGCACATGAATTGATAAATCTCATATTGTGCCTAGTTGTGTGCTATCACTATGATATTATAAACCAGGATCAATGCAATTCAAGGGGAAGGTAAAATATATATGAACCCCAAACGCCCTAATTTAGTAGTTATATGGACATAAAGCTTGCACTTGTTTATGTGCAGAGCTACACATGAACTTATGTTGAATTCCTCTTTGGGCTTGACAAGTATCCAGCCTTTTGTATACTGTTGCAATGTCAATGTGAACATATTCCTCAATGACATCCCAGCTTTCCTTTCTTTCACATTCTCTCCTTGATCCAACCACCCTTCTCCCCATCTAGGTGATATGCCCAGCCCTTTTATCTCTTAAATTTCTCCCTGCTGTGCTATGGTATCAATACTGAATCACAATATGCTATTCAATGTGTTTTGGGATATACTGGTAAATTGGTTTGAATGTTGCTTACCTTTGATGGTAAGAGGGAAATTTACATTCTTTGGCATAGCTTGGAGATCAAAAGGTCTGAAAATACCCACTACCTACAGTTTGCACAGTCACTTCCCCTCAATCTCTCCCCACAAAAAACAAAAGAAAGGAAAGTTGGGATGTCATTGGGATGGGAGGAAGAAGGTCAAAGACAGGGTTGGGGTTATAAGTAATGGTAGTAGAGGGAAGAGATGAGGATAGTGTTGGGTAGACGAGTATGTGGGAGTAGAAAGGAATATTGAAATATTATTTAGAGATTTGTTATAGTTATATAAGCAAATACATGGATGTTTAGTAGGAGCAAATTGAATAACTGCACATTTTACTCATCACTGTTCACATTGACATTGCAACAGTATACAAAAGGCTGGATACTTGTCAAACCCAAAGAGGAATTCAACATAAGTTCATGTGTAGCTCTGCACATAAACAAGTGCAAGCTTTATGTCCGTATAACTACTAAATTAGGGCGATTGGGGTTCATATATATTTTACCTTCCCCTTGAATTGCATTGATCCTGGTTTATAATATCATAGTGATAGCACACAACTAGGCACAATATGAGATTTATCAATTCATGTGCTGAAATGGGCTAGTCTCTGAGTCTGCTCTATAAAGAAGAGTCATAAAAATAAAAAAAAACATTGATGGAGGAAAATACTTCTCAAAACAATACCACCATGAAAGACTGGGTACATCTATGATTAAACACAAAACATAGCAACATCCCTTCCAGTTAGCAAATTATCTGTCCCAATAAAGATAATTTGTTCAGTACTCGGGTAGTGAAGTGGGAGAATAAGTGAAGGTTTCAAAACAATTTTCAGTTGTGTTGTATGGTACAGCAATAGACAGGGAGCCAAGGAACAGGGTCTCCTCTTAGAACAACAGCAAACTTATAGGATGAAGCGCCAGGGGATGAAGTGGAAGGGGAGAGAAAATAGGATGGCAATGGTCTTCATTTTATTTTACAACGAAGACCAGGCACTGCTCTTTCGAGGCACAGAGTAAAAAGAATGTGATCACTTCCAGCCCTCACTGGAGGGATCGATTTCTAAAACATTTCAGTATGGGACAAATGAGTATTCCAGCTATTACTAATGTTCAATTTAAGTAACAGAGTAAAGAACTAGTAAATATCAGTAGCTGGTACTTTAATGAATTCAGGTCTATCCAGGAAATCCTGGAAATACCATAGAAAACCCTATATTTGTGAGACCTCCTTGTGAGTTTCCAAATCAGATGATCCATGAACAGCAATATCATGTCATCAGTTTTTGAGCATCTTTCCCTAATGAATGCAGTAGAGAGTTCTGCTTCAAAAATCAAGGCACAATATGGTCTTGTGAGCCTGGCTACTACTCAGATAATCATGAAAGGTGAAAGTCCCTGCTGAGTGCAGAGTGACAGCACAAGGTGTTCTACTTCAGTCCTCAAAATGGGGCTTAAGTGGTGCATCAGCCTTGTGTTGGCCCTTTACTTGGAAGTGAATTTCATCTTAAAACTTCTAAATGACTTTGCTGATGTAAGCAAAAGACCCAAACCAACCAGGATTCACTTGGCACTAACAACACTAATTTGTATTCTAGATGCTACCAATTTGTCAAAACTAAGAAGCATCAATCAAGGGATGAATCTCTTTTCATTTGGATGTATGTAGTCCACCTGTTATTTTGTTCTTTATTGAGGGGGCGGGGGTAAGGGGAAAGGAGATACATTTACCTTTAATTAATTTCCATCATCATGTTTAGTACATACACATCTCGATCTTCAGGAATACTTACAAATGAAATATGACAGTACAAGAAGAATTAATTTTACAATAAAGTAACATGGTATATCTGCATGAAAAGCATGCACAATTTTTCTATGAAACACTATTCACTTTACTGTATTTATTTGGAACATCAATTTAATGTCAATTTAAAAAAAAACATTGCTTTAGCGTATCTGGATCCTCATTGAAGTGAAGGAAAATGTGAGATTCATTGGGGTTTATTGCAGTGAGTAGCATACAACCATGCTTTGGTTTTGATTGTTTAAGCTTTTCATTTCCCATTTTTTCTTCTGAAACTTTCAAAAATATGACATGATTTATACAGAAAATGTTTTACATTTAAAAAAGTCAGAGTCCAATACATTATATTCCCATCTTGCCACTGGCTGGAAAAAAAATCAGGTGATAAAGTGAATTGAAAAAGATTAAGACAAGTATTGTAGCAGAAAAGAATCACTGTACTAGGTAGCTGATCTCATTGTACTGTAAATAACTCACTAAAAGGAGTAGTTAGGAATAGTAATCAATGCAGTACAATTTACAGAAAACTACACAAAATGTCATTCTCACATTCCACATAAATCATTTCACAAGGAAACTATTTTTGAAAGCTTTTTTCATGTTCATTATAATTAATTTTGGATAGTTACACACGTTTTTATTCCCCCTGACATGCTATTTCAGTAGGATTTTCTAAACTTTAAAAATAAATAAATAGAACCCCTAATTTCAAATAAAGGTTATTTTTATGTCTTATTAGTGGAGGCAACATTGTAACAAGGTATTCGATTAGGTGCAAATAAAAATGTTAACATCACATGTAGTTTCACTGAACTGTGGCTCCCAAGATGTACTATAAGCAGGTGTATTTATAAACCAAAGTAAGGATTTAAAAAAACTAAATCTGATTATTGAAGAAGTCATTAAATCATATTCTTACCATTAATTATCAACATGAAAGATACATTAATGAATGATTAAACAAAGCAAGTACTAATTGCAGCTAGTGGGACTCAAATTCAAGTTAATGAAAAACTAATCCATTCTGCAAGATCAGCCAAACAGAATTATTCCTTTAGAGCGATGTTATCTTAAAATTAAGTTATGACACCACTTTACTAGTCAAATGTCACCATCTCAGCATCAAGTAGAAATATTCTTCCCCTGCCCCAACTCCCATCTGTGCAATGGAGAATAATATGGGTGTGCTTATACTCTGATTAATGTGTTCAGCAAGAACAAACACTCAGCTCACTCATGATTTGCTGCTAGCTATGGCATTCATTTTGCCGTTAACTTATATGGCTTACAGTGTAATAGGATGAGAACAGAGAACTTCTCCCTTGCATGATCCATGTAAATGCTATCAAGAACAGAAAACTCTGGTTGCATTGACTTGCTCCTCCAGAAGCAGCACTACGCAAGTAGACAGAGCTATAGTTCTGCATCTCTAACACAGCAGCCAGAATAGCTGTCTGGCCATATGGAATAGAATCTGCTGCACCCTTTAAAGGGCTGTAAAAAATTATTCTCCCTCCAGCACCAACAGGGGTAGGTGAGCCTCCCTGGACCAGAAGGTTTCCCAGGATCAAATGGACAAGGCTGTCTACCTCATTTAAGCTTCTATTTGTCCTTGATAATGGTGAATTTTTAAATGAACCTAGGAGGTGCACCCAGAAAGGGAATCAACCTACCTTCATGAAGGGAAGTTGGATGAGGGATTAAAAATGGGAGCAAGAAAAGAATGAACATACAGACACAATCACAAGCCCCGTCCACTATGGTAAGCTGACTCATAACTGGACAATGGTTTCTCAACAATGGATCCCTATGAGCCAGTATGGAGAACAGTTTAACTAATAATATGAATGTGATAAAACTGTGCTCCAGAGCTATGACAGAAATTTTGATAGACACTATGAGCCAGATTCACCAAGATGCTCCAACTACTTAGCACTGTAAGGCCACCTTTACCCATCCCGTGTTAAGTGCAAAGCAACAGAAATGTATCAATGAATCTGGCTAGATGTTCTCCTAGTCAACTTTTTTGCAATAGCAATGAAAATGACTTTTTCCCCATCTGCACTGGCAGTTGAACAGTTTGGCTTCTTGACTACTTCAGTTTGGCCTAGACTGATCAGTTTTATTTTTCTTAATGTCATTATGTATAACTTTAGCTTTTTTCTTAATTAGTTGGTGAAACCTTCATTTTCAATTTTCCTGATTGCATAGGCTCTGACTCTTGTTCTTACATAGATACCTCCCACCCACAAATTAAAATTGTTAGCCTGAGGGAGCGAAGCGTACAGTACCCTCCCACTCTGACAGTTCTAAAATTGAGTTAAGAGCTGTAGGTGCTGCTGCTGCTACTCCTGCTTTCCTCTTCTTTAATTGCTCTTCACTATTGCACTACACAGTGATAATAATGCATGACCTTTTACTTCGTTCTGCTTATATGTTGTATTTGGTGGAAGGTCTCCCAATTATACAGACTTCTGCAGACAGATTGCAATGCTGACATTTCTATAGAATCCTATAATTTTTCCAACATTTCCATTTCCCCTGAGGAAAGAAATAAACAAAAATAAAAACAAAACCCCCAAATCCTCAGCAGAGTCAACTCTCCCTGCCTCATTTTTGTTGCACAGCAGTCATCTTTTTCTCTAGCAAAACTGGAAAGATATTCATCTGCTAGCTTCACAGTGTAGTATCAAGTATTTTATCAGAAAGGTTTGAAGCATATCCAAATTTAAGCTCAAGGACAAGGATACTGATTCAGAGAACTGTCATTTGTTGCTGCAGGCTATGCCTTTTGTTTCCATGACACCATCCCAGTGTGTTCATTACCATATTGTTAAGCTGTGTTCCCAGCCTGGGCAGACAGCCTTCTAGTTCATTGATTTCAGGACTGTATCTGAACATGTTCCTTCAACAGAAATAATCATTGGAACCAAACTGGCTTCTCCCAAAGAATGTGACTCCACCCACAGCAAGACAGAGAAAAAGAAAATTACTTGGGAAAATGAATTAACAGCAATAAATAAAGATGTATTTTTACCCTTGCAGATGAAGAAATAAGAGTTAATAGTGCAAAAGTCATGATCCAAAGTGCCACAGTTGTAGCAGGTTGCATGCATGCTAGTGAAGTAAAAATAATGTGACATACATGAATTTGAGAGTAATATACCAACCAGGCTACAAGCTGTGGCATGGCGAAGGAAACAACTGTATTATAAAAGGTAGCCATATGTCAGGTGTAATGTATACCTTTCCATTCATTCAATATGCATAGCACATACCCACAAGAAATTCATGCTACTGACATTTATTTTTGCATAAGTGGGGTTTGTGAGAGTTACGGCAATTTCCTGCAATATCCTGGAAAAAACCTTATTGATTTTCAGAAGCAGATTGTATTAATAATACAAAAGATGATGTATTATTGTGGGACTGTATGGAACTTCATTAGGAGGAAGAACAGATTAATTCAATCTCTGGGAAGTACTGTGATCTTAAAAAGATTATGTTGAACAACATGGCAGACACAAAGGATCTTTTGGGACATTATGCGTGAAGTGGAATTCATTGGAAATACTTTGGCGGAGGGGAGTGCAAACTTCCACTTATAGACTCAGCCTTTGAAGCTTTGCCCTGAAGGGGGGGAAACATTTATCTACTGATCACCTATTATATGAGGGCAGTTCAAAGATAAACTGTATAAAAGAGTAACTGACACGGGCCTTGTCTACATTTAAATTGCTAAAGCACTGTAGTGCTTCAGTGTAGACATTACCTATGGTGACAGAAGAGATTCTCCCATCAATATAGGTAATCCATCTCCCTGAGAGGTAGTAGGTAGGTCAATGGAAGAAATTTTCCATCAACCTAGAGCTGTGTACACAAGGATTTAGGTTGACTTAACTATGTTGCTCAAGGGTGTGCATTTTTCACACCCTGACTGACACAGTTAAGCCAACCTAATTTTCTAGTTACTCCTGGGGAAATTCTGCACCAAAAAAATTAAATTCCTGCACAGAATATTTTAAAATTCTACAAATTCTGCATATTTTGTCAAAATAACATAATATAATCATGCCAGTTTCAATTATTTTGGTAATTTATTTCAAAACACCTGTCAGCAAGTTTGCCTGTAACAACACAGACAGGAAAAAAAGATTCAGGAAATGTTCTTTTGACAAATAGATTCTTTATTAGGCATATTAATACAGAATTTGAGTAATTCATTTAAACTACAAAACAGAAACTTATTTCTTGCATCGCTCAGACGCAGTGCAAAAACATGCAGGAGTCGGGGGTAACAGAGGAGCTGAGGGAGAGGGAAGGATCCTGGGAGTGAACCTGGAGGGTTGATGGGTGTGGGTGAGAGAAGTATGGCAGAGAAGTTTACTTACCTTGGGCAATAACTGAGGTTCTTCAAGATGTGTGTCCCTGTGGGTGCTTCACTTCAGGTGACTGTGTGCCCCTGCACCTCTAGTCAGAGAATTTTGACAGCAGTACCCGGTTGGGCTGCACATGTGTTCTCCCCACCTTGCGCCTGAAGCAGTGGTTAACTAGCATTGTGCAACCAGCCTCACCCTCAGTTCCATCTCTACCACAGTGGATCTTACTAGAACTCCAAAGTAGAAGGGAGGAGGGTGGTTAGTGGAGCACCCACAGGGACACACATCTTGAAGAACCTCAGTTACTGCACAACACAGTAACTTCCTCTTCTTCTTCGAGTGATGTCCCTGTGGACATCACTTCAGGTGACTGTAAAGCAGTGCCCCTCAGTGGGAAGGAGGGGCTTCAGAGTTGGGTCTGTGATTAATGGTAAGACTATTCATTCTAATAAAGTATTGGATGTTGAGCCCTGCTCAATTGCATAGTGTTGAATGAATGTATGGGCTGATGCACAAGTGACTGTTTTATGTATGTCTGTAATAAGTACATTATTAAGGAAAGCTACTGATGTGGAGAGTGACCTGGTAGAATGTGTTCTAACCCCTGATGGGGATTGTAGTTCGTGTTGACAGTAGCAGAGATAAATTCACTCTGAAATCCATTTGGAGAGTCTCTGCTTAGATATAGCTTCTCCTTTAAATCTCTCTGTAATAGAAACAGCTTTGGTGCCTTCCTGAATGGTTTAGTCCATTCAAGGTAAAAGACTAGTGCCCTTCTGACATCCAGAGTAAGGAATGCCCCTTCTTGCCTGTTCTTATGAGGTTTAGGGAAGAATGCCAGAACATGGATGTGTTGGTTGACATGGAATGAAGAGGGTACTTTAGGTAGAAACTAAAGTGGTCTTTCATTCTTGAAAAAGATGGTGTATGGGGAGTATGCCATGAGGGCCCCAAGCTCTCCTACATATCTTGTGAATGTGATGGTGACAAGGAAGGCTACTTTCATTGAAAGGTGTAATAGAGCACATTTAGCCAAGGGTTTCAGCGGAGGTCCAGTAAGGGAATGAACTACTAATTTAAGATCCTATAAAGGTGTTGGGACTCTGAGTTTGGGATAGATGTTCTGGACACCTTGTAGGAATTGTTTTATAATTGGATGGGCAAAGACTGAGAACCCATTTACTTCATGGTGAAAGGTTGTGATCACTGCAAGGTGTATTCTGAGTGAGCTCAATGAAAGATCTGATTATTTTTAATTGAAGTATATAGTCCAGGTCTAGTGGGAGAGGAGAGATAGTGGCTCTGATTTGTTTGTTCTGGCACCATGTTTAGAATCTCTTCCATTTCTGGAGGTAGGTCGAATGTGTAGTTAACTGTCTGCTATTTAGCAAGATATCCTTCATCTCTTCTGAGCAGATCATCTCTTCACCTTGGTATCATGTAGGAGCCATGCTCTCAGATGGAGAATCTCCAGGTTCTGGTGCAAGATCTGGCCTGCATCTTGTGACAGGAAGTTGGAGGATGTATGGTGGACATGCTGACATCTGTTGTAGGTATGGAAAGCAAGTTTGCCTGGACCGTGTGTGCTATCAAGATGATCCTGGATTGGCTGGTATTGATCTTTTGTATAACTCCAACAACAATGGGGTAGGAGGGAAAGTGTAATGAAGAGATGCATCCCATCTGAGGAGAAAAGCCCTCTCTGGAGCAATATGTTGGACATTTTCTGTTCTTACTTGTGGCAAATAGAACTATTGCATGGAATCCCCATTGTTGGAATATGTCCTGTATCACTGAGGTGTTTATTTCCCACTCATGATCATGGGAGAACTTTCTGCTTAACATGTCTGCTGTGGTGTTCTGACATAGAAAGGCAGTGAATATGGTGATGTTGTGTTGGATGTACAAGTTCCACAATCTTAAGGCCTTGGTGCAAAGGGAGTGTGGGCTCGCTCCTCCCTATTTGTTTATATGGAACATGCAGGTGATGTTGCCCGGCAGATTTGTATGTGTTTTGCTTTTTATCACAGGCAGAAAGCATGCACATGCATTGCGAACTGCTCACAGTTCCAGAATGTTTATGTGCAGTGTTGATTCTGAAGGAGACCACCTGCCTGGTACTGTTAGGTTGTTTAAATGGGCACGTCAGCCCACTAAGGAGGTGTCCATTGTGATTATCATTGTGAAGGGAATCTGTAGAAAAGGGACCCCTGCAAACACATTGTGTGAATGTGTCCACCACTATAGCGAGTTCTTGACCTTTTGTGGCATGTTCAAAGGCTTGCTCAGATTGTGTTTATGTGAGATGTACAATGTCCTGAGCCACCCTTGCAGGCAGCACATATGTAACCTGGCATATTTTACCAGGTGGTTGCCTCTATGTGGTCTAATAGTTGGAGGCAAGTCTTAGCAAATATTTGTGGACTGTTCACTGCAGTGTTGATCAGGTTCACTAGGGCTGCATATCTGTGTAGTGATAGTAAGGCTTTCACCTCTAAGGAGTTTAGGTGAGCCCCAACGAATTCTAGTTCTTGCACTGGTGTCACCGTTGTCTTTTGAATGTTTATTTGAAGGCTGAGTTTTGCAAAGAGTAACATTCTCTTTTGCGTGACTTGATGGTGCCTTCCTGAGTGAGGGCCTTGGTCATCTAAATATGGGTACATCATGACCCTTTGCTTACATAGATAGAACTTTGGAAAAAACTCGGGGAGCAATGGAGAGTCCAAAGGGCATTACCAAGTACTGATAATGATTTTGTCCCCCAAAAAATCAGAAAAACCGTCAGTGTGATGGATGTATGGTGATGTGAAAGTATACGTTTTGCAGGTCGAGGGCCGAAAACCAATCCCCTCATTCCAGTGCTGGAATTATTGTTGCTAAAGTGACCATCCTGAACCATTGTGTTTTGACAAATATATTTAGGTTTCTCAGACCAAGAATGGGCCTCCAATCTTTTTCTGGGTTACAAAACTATGGGAGTAAAAACCCTTCCCTCTGAGTTGTTCCAGACGTGGTTCTACCACACCCAATTGCAGGAGATGGTCTACTTCTTGTCTCAGAAGGTTCTTGTGAGAGGAGTCCCTGAAGATGGACGGCGTGGGTAGGGGCAATGGAGGTGAATAACCAGTGTTGATAATTTCCAGTACTCATTTGTCTGAAGTCATAATTCACCTTGCTGGGTAGAATGGTATTAAAAGGTCTGGAAATGGATGGTTCTTAGAAACTGGTTTCAGCAACTTGAATTGGGGGAGGTCTGTTGAGTCCTCAACCAAACCTTAAAATTTGATGTTTCAGTGCTGATTGTTGTGGCATGGGAGGTTGAGATGGGGTTGGCCTACATCTTGTGGGTCTTTGTCTCCACCTCTGGGTATCATACTGCCTCTGTCTTGAGTGTTGCATTGAGTAATATCTGCCTTGATTTTATTTTTGTGCAAATGTGTAGATGCCTAAAGACGAAAGAGTCACTTTAGAGTCCTTCAGTGTAAGGAGGGACTTGTCGGTCTTCCCCACAAACGATTTTGGAACTTCAAAGGGAATATCCTCTACAGTAGATTGCATGTCCCTTGGGGATCCAGACAGGTGGAGCCAAGAGGCCTGTCGCATCACTATGGAGGTTGCAACGGCTCTTGCCGCTGTGTCTGCCAAGTCTAAGGATGTCTGGAGAGCAATTCTAGCCAGGAGCTGGCCTTTGGAAATGAATGACCTAAATTGCTCCTTTTTGTCTTCTGGCATAAAGTCAATAAATTCAGACAGTATAGAGTAATTGGTGTGCTTGTATTTCGTCATCCAGGCCTCATAGTTGGCAATTCTGAACTGTAATGTTGCTGACGAATAGGCCTTGCGACCAAAAAGATCTAGTCTTTTCCACTCTTTATCATACAGGGTGATCCTTGAATAGTGTTGCCTGCCCAGTTCATTGACCACCTCTACCACCAATGAGTTTGGATGGGGCTGTGAAAATAAAAATTCTAGTCCCTCTGATGAGACATAATACTTTTTATCTGCCCCATTTACATGTAGGGGGAATTATAGCGGGGTCTACCAGATAGTCTTGGCAGGCTCATGAGTACTTCATTTATGGAAAGAGCAATT
The DNA here is from genome assembly GCF_002925995.2 of Terrapene triunguis. Classification (NCBI taxonomy): domain Eukaryota; kingdom Metazoa; phylum Chordata; order Testudines; family Emydidae; genus Terrapene; species Terrapene triunguis. The sequence goes on from NW_020664400.1 coordinate 673,021, forward strand.
TTGGATCAGGCTGATGTGTGCAGTATGTCCAACAACTTGTGTTGGGACTCAGCAACCTCTTCCAAGGGGATTTGGAGCATGTCTGAAATTCTTTTAAACAGCTCCTGAAAATGCTTAAAATCATCTCCTGTAGTAGGTGGTGAAGGCATGATGGTCTTGTCAGGAGAGGAAGAAGTGTTAGTTGCAAGAGTGGCCTCCTGATCTAGAGTCTCCTCTGTTTCCTCAAAAGTCTCTTCAAGGTGCTCACAGGGTCCTGCCTCTGACATTGATGGGGAACATCTCTGTCTTTCCCTGGAAGTATTGGGAGATTTGGAGAAATGTGGCCTATATACCGTCCACAGGTCCCAGTACAGCCATTGTGGCAGGAATGGCATTGGTGGTGGTATCCATGGATGTCCATACCACCCTTGGGTGCCAGCTCTGAAATGGTGTCCTGGCTGTGCCTGTAGCTGTGATCTGATGCTCCCCTGTATGGATGAAGAGTGTTGAATGAAAATACATCTCCATCCTCTCGTCTTCCTTCTTGCGAGACAAAGGAGGGGCAGATCTGTTGGTTGGTGTGTGAAACAGTGCTGAATGCACCAACACTATATTGGTATTAAGAAGGGGTGACTCTGGTGCCGTAGCAACTGTGAAGTCATACTGGAGGCACTGTTGTGTTCCAAGAGGTCTCGGTACCGATGGTGGCATCTGTAGTTGTGGCGATGCCAGGAAATATTGTGGTACCAGGAGGTGTTGCAGCACCAGGCGAATCAGTGCTGATGGTATCTGTACCAAAAGCGGTAAAGTAGACTTTGGTACTGTTGTCTCTGCGCTATACACCAGAAGGCTAGAAGATGGCTCTGTAAACTGAGGCGCTGCAGAAGTGATTGGTACTGAGTGTGTCGCTGCTGCAGTTGGTGCCATGGTAAAAGGGGCAGTCTTGTCTCTGCCATCTTTCTGAGCACCTTCCTGCTTAGGGTCTTTGGCATTAGTGGTATCGGAAGATCCTGACGACTCACAGGTACTAAGCTGCAGTGCGGTCAGTACCAATGATATGGAGCGCATTGAAGAACGCTTCTTTTTGGAGTTTGTCTTTGTAGAAGTGGTAGCTCTCTTCTTCTCCCTTTTTTTAAGAGACAGGTCCTTCCCAGGCAGAGTTGAGGAGGGAGGTCTGTCAGATCCTGAGGCAGGTGACCGATGACCGGGAGGAGTTTGCGGTCCCAGGTCTGAGGAGAGGCAGAGAGATTTCTCCATAAGGATAAGTTTGAGCTTAATGTCCCTTGCTTTCCTGTATTGGCCTTAAGGTTGTGGGAAAGAGAGTACTTTTGGGGTATGTGCATTTCTCCCAAGCTGCGGACTCACTGGATATGTCAGTCCAAAACTGGAATTGCCTCTCGGCAGGAGAGGCAACGTTTAAAACCCAGAGACCTGGACATTCTTGGGTGAAGTTATCGCCAAAAGGGATGAACAAAATGTAATGTAAAATAATATTTTTTTCAATGGGGAGAAAGAAAAGTGATAGGAAAACAAGTTCTAACTAACTATTCTATCTACTATTATACAGCTAATCCTAAATATAGATCTGAGGCAAGTCATGTATAAGCACTGTCAGAGCTCCAACTCGAGCCAAGAGTGGTTGAGAAGGAACTTAGCGGGGGGTTGGGGGGGGGGATGGGGAAGGGGAAGGGTTGGTTGCACAGCACTAGTTAACTGCACCACAGGCGTGAGATGGGGAGAGTGCACATGTGGCCCAACTGAGTACTGCTGTTGAAATTCTTTAACTAGAGATGCAGGGGTGCACAATCATCTGAAGTGGAGCAACCACAGGAACATCACTCGAAAAAGAACAGGGGAGATTTGGGGCAGGGAGAGGGGAGGGATTTTTAGGGACCCTCCCCCATACAGACCCTGGCTGACCGCTAGCCACTCCCATTCAGTCAGGCACATCTTCCCCTTTCCCCATGTCCCACTGCACTCCACATCCCTGTGTCCCCCTGCATCCCCTCCCTCCTGTCCCTATATGACCTTGCAGCCCCCCTCCCATTCATCCCTTGTCCCAATGTTGTCACCCCACTAGCTTCTGAACCCATGTCCCAGTCTGTCCACTGCATTAGACATTCTGAACCCCAGTCGGTGACCCCTCAGCAATCCCGTGTGCCCAGTTCTGTCTGTCTGGTGCCTCCTCATCTGGCCCCACTGTGAGGAACGCAGCCTCTCTGGCCAGCTGCCCTTTCTTCTGATGCCACAGCAGGCCCTGGTAGGTGAAAGGTGTAACTGCAGTGCCTCTCCAGCAGAATCTATATTCTGCGGAGAAAAAAAAATCTGCAGGGGGATATAAATTTTGCATGTGTGCAGTGTTGCAGAATTTCCCCAGGAGTATCTAGTATACAATCATAGGACTGGAAGGGACCTCAAGAGGTCATCTAGTCCAGTCCCCTGCACTCATGGCAGGACTAAGTATTATCTAGACCATCCCTGACAGGTGTTTGTCTAACCTGCTCTTAAAAATCTCCAATGGTAGAGATTTCACAACCTTGCTAGGCAAATTTATTCCAGTGCTTAACCACCCTGATAGCTAGGAAATTTTTCCTAATGTCCAACCTAAACCTCCCTTGCTGCAATTGAAGCCCATTGCTTCTTATCCTATCCTCAGAAGTTGAGAACAATTCTTCTCCCTCCTCCTTATAACAACCTTTTATGTACTTGAAAACTGTTATGTCCCCTCTCAGTCTTCTCTTTTCCAAACTAAACAAACCCATTTTTTTCAATCTTCCCTCATGGGTCATGTTTTCTAGACCTTTAATCATTTTTGTTGCTCTTCTCTGGACTTTCTCTAATTTGTCCACATCTTTCCTGAAATGTGGCTCATCCAGAACTCCAGTTGAGGTCTAATCAGCGCAGAGTAGAGCGGAAGAATTACTTCTCGTGTCTTGCTTACAATAGTCCTCTTAATACATCTCAGAATGATGTTCCCTTTTTTTGCAACAGCGTTAAACTGTTGACTCATATTTAGCTTGTGGTCCACTATGACCCCCAGATCTCTTTCTGCAGTACTCCTTCCTAGGCAGTCATTTCCCATTTTGCATGTGTGTAACTGAGTGTTCCTTCCTAAGTAGACTACTTTGCATTTGTCCTTATTGAATTTCATCCTATTTACTTCAGACCATTTCTCCAGTTTGTCCAGATCATTTTGAATTTTAATCTTTTCCTTCAAAGCACTTGCAACCTCTCCCAGCTTGGTATCGTCCTCAAACTTTATAAGTGCACACTCTATGCTATTATCTAAATCATTGATGACAATATTGAACAGAACCAGATCCAGAATTGATTCCTGAGGGACCCCACTCATTATGTCTTTCCAGCATGACTGTGAACCACTGAAAACTACTCTCTGGGAATGGTTTTCCAACCAGTTATGCTCCCACCTTATAGTAGCTCCATCTAGGTTGCTTTTCCCTAGTTTGTTTATGAGAAGGTCATGCGAGACAGCATCAACAGCTTTACTAAAGTCAAGATATACCACATCTACTGCTTCCCCCCTATCCACAAGGCTTATTACCCTGTCAAAGAAAGCTATCAGGTTGGTTTGACATGAATTGTTCTTGACAAATCTACGCTGACTGTTACTTATCTTATTTTCATCTATATGTTTGCAAATTGATTGCTTTATTATTTGCTCCATTATCTTTCCAGGTACAGAAATTAAGCCGACTGGTCTGTAATCCCCCAGGTTGTCCTTATTTCCCTTTTTATAGATGGGCACTATATTTGCCCTTTTCCAGTCTTCTGGAATCTCTCCCATCTTCCATGACTTTTCAAAGATAATTGCTAATGGCTCAGATATCTCCTCAGTCAGCTCCTTGAGTATTCTAGGATGCACTTCATCAGGCCTTGGTGTCTTGAAGTCATCTAATTTGTATAAGTTATTTTTAACTTGTTCTTTTCCTATTTTAGCCTTTTCTGGTCCTACCTCATATTCACTAGACGTCCAATCACCACCAACCTTGGTGAAAACCGAAACAAAGAAGTCATTAAGCACCTCTGCCATTTCCACATTTTCTGTTATTATTTTTTCCCCCTCGTTGAGTAACGGGCCTACCCTGTTGTGGGTCTTCCTCTTGCTTCAAATGTATTTGTAAAATGTGTTCTTGTTACCCTTTATTTCTCTAGCTAGTTTGAGCTCATTTTGTGCCTTGGCCTTTCTAATTTTGTCCCTACATACTTGTGTTATTTGTTTATATTCATCCTTTGTAATTTGACTTAATTTCCACTTTTTGTAGGACTCTTTTTTGATTTTTAGATCATTGAAGGTCTCCTGGTTAAGCTAGGGTGGTCCCTTCCCATATGTCCGATCTTTCCTACACAATGGGATAGTTTGCTCTTGTGCCCTTAATAATGTCTCTTTGAAAAACTGCCAATTGTCTTCAGTTGTTTTTCCCCTTAGACTTGCTCCCTATGCAATCTTACCTACCAACTCCCTGAGTTTGCTAAAGTCTGACTTTAGTGTAGACCAGCCCTTACTCATGAGTGCGCTTGTTCTGAACTGAAGCTGTGATGAACTTGTGACCACAGTTCCCCACTGCCCTGGGTGGCACTGAAGGGCCGGAGCCCTTTCTGGAGTTAGGGATGATGTCTGGTAAGCTTATTAGCATGTGTGTAGGTTCTTGTATTGTTTTCAATAAGTTTTATCTGTAATGCTTTTACCTTAAAAATTTACTTGCTTAAAAAGAGCTGTGTGGTAACTTAACAGTGGCAATTATATTGTTTTTCATCTCTGAGGGCAAAAGGAAAGCAGGCTGACTTTGCTGGGGAGGGTGCTGTGCAGTCTGAAAATGCCCCATGCAGGAGGAAGAGACACTCTGGTTTCCACCCAAGTGGGGTGATGGCTGTGGGGCCGGGAGCCTGGTTATAGTACAGAAGGGGGAGAAAGAAGATCCAGTTTCTTTTCCTGTCTCTGCCACAGATTTTTTCTATGACCTTGAATAAGGTCAATTCACCTCTTTATACTTCAGCTTTACCATACGTGAAATGGAGATAATTGTTATTCTAAAGATGATGGAAGTCTTGTTTATTTTTATTAGAGTAATTAGAAAAAGAATTCATTATTTAAGGAAAGAGGCAGCATAATCTCTTGGAACATCCCATTCACTAAATTATCTACAGTGGGAGTGTGAGAGTGTCCTATTTAGACACCTTGTATAAAATGTGTGCTAGAGTTCTTAAAAATTATTGCAACATTCACTTTTTCTAACTATCTTACTGAGAAATCTGCATGACCAAAAAGTAGTAGCTTTTGTGAATACAATCATCTGCAGCATTATGTATGAGGTGTAGAGAAATGACAAAGTGTGTACCGTTGATAGCCACCTCACGTTTATGAAAGTCACACTCGTACTCAGATACAAGTGTAGTGATGCAATATATTTAATACAAAAATATCTTGATCTGATTGAAATATACACTTTATCTCAGATTTAGTGAAGCATTCAGGCTATATTTCTTTGTTGTTGTTGTGTTTTTTGGCTTATCAACTATGTTATGTATAGCAAAACAATTACGAAAATACAAAATGAAGAAAAAAATCAGATTGAAAATTGTGAGAAGAAATGTAAAACTATCACAAATTCGGGACACAGCGTTTGCATTCAGCAATACCTACTCAGTGTCACTGAGTCAAATTTGGCCCCAAATCTCTCTACATCACTTTAATCATGTGCCCAACAGAGTTTTAAGTATAATGAAGGTAAAATTTGGGAGAATCTGTAACAATTGAGAAAATGTGTTTACATGAATCTAAGATGTAAGCTGCTGTTACCACAACATCAGGAATTACATCTCTTGTGACCGTTGTTTAAAAGACATTTTTAAAAGACTGAAGTTTTTACTTTGTTAAGGAAACCATGGCTTCCTAGATTGAAGCTGTCTTCCAGTGCACCATAATTCACTCTGCCTGTAGCTTTGGGCATTATATCCCTCTGTCACTTTCAACCCAGGGGGTAATACTTCTCCTCTCTAAACATGTACCACAGTCAATATATATTATATATTGCATGGTTAGTATGTCATTGATTGTCAAATTTATTGAGTTAACAAGTAAGAAATATATCAAGTAAAAACTTAGTAGTTGCTTCAAGGTTCTGTGCAGCAGATGTTTAATGGCTTCATACACAGACAGAGGATTTGTTTGGAGACTGCCCTGGAATTAATGTAGTACGATATTCTTGCTCTAGAGTTTGACAGTATATCACATTATTCTTATTTAAGGTATACCAGGAGCCTTCTGAATTTTAAAGAACTGTATGGAAGTTACTAGAGAGTAAACCTATAATTTTCAAAATACTTGTAAATAAAGCACTTCTGTTTGTATGTGCTCCAGAAAGAAAGGCATTTCTGCAGGTGAGAAATGTATCCAACCTGAGCTAAATAATACAAATTCCTTTTTAATTAGAATTTTATTTTTATTTGCTACATTTTCACCACTGATTGATAATTATAATGAAATTAAATGACTGGGAGAACCTATAAATTAAACACCTAACCCTCTAATCATATGTATGTAGACAGATCAATATAAAGAAAAATATTAATATAGCTATGAATACATTTAAAAATATAAAGATAGGCCTGAATTTTCAAAAGTGACTGGTGATTGTGGCTACTTATGTTTATCCACCTAAAGAGGCCTGATTTTCAAAGAGCAGGTCCTCAGCACGTTCAAAAATTCCAGCCCCTACTAGGTGTGTGAAGTTGGATACTCAAAAAGCAGAAACAGCCAAATCATTTTTGAAAATTTAAGCTGAGTTCATATAGATAAATATGCTTAATGGATAAGCTATACACACTATACTGTGTGTGTGTATATATATATCTTATAGGTTTTACATATGGGGACCTTCCCTCACTTTTCATGAGGTGCTAGGGAGAAGGGTGATGAGGGAGGAAGGCATGGTCCCCATCTGGGCTTCTCCCGATTAAATTAATTCAACCCTGGTCCCAAAACAGTTAATTCAGGCTGCAATCACAATAAAATTAAATTAATTTCCCCCTCTTCCACTGACAAGTCCCAATGCAATTAATGTAGTTGCCGCCCATTCCCCCCCCATTTTACCTGTCTGCATGGCTCCACTGCTTCTGCTCCCCCACTCAATGCCCCCAAGCAGTTGAAGTCCTGGATTCCGTCCCTGCCGCTGTTCTGGACCGTGCTCGCCCTCTGACTACCCCTCTCTCCATATTCTCCTCCTGCCCTCCAAGAAACAAAGAGGGAGTACAGCAGCAGACAGTTTTCCAGGAGAGGATAGGGAAGGCAGAGGGCAGAGTCTGGGCCAGGGGACACTTCAGAGGCAAATGGGAGAGGAAGGAAGAATTGGAGTCTCTCAGCCTGGGAAGAACCCAGCTGTTCAGGGCCTGCTCATTTCTTCCTCCTCCGCATCTCTATGAAAAATGCAGTAGGCAGCCTTCTCCCTCCTGATCCAGAAAGCTTCTCAAGCTGTGGTGCTCCCTCCCTAGGAGCCTGTGCCTGCTCCTTGGAGAGGGAGAGCAAAGCAGAGGAAGACAGGGCTCCAGAACTGCTGAAGAAGGATCTCCTTTCACTTCCCCCACCTTGCCAGCTGCTGCTGCTCCCTGACTACATGTGAGAGTCCAGAGTACAGGAAGAAAGAATAAGCTATAATGGGGAACAGTTAGGGATGGAGCCAGAGTTTTCCTAAGGAGGCAGCCCAGGTTACCTGCCAAATAGCAGAGGTTGCAGCATGCACTTCATTCCCAATTTCCTCACTGGTATGATCCTGCTTTACACATGTGCTGCATTCCAAGAGGTACACACATGCATATGGTATTCCTCTTCTCCCCCTTCACACTGTCATACATGTCAATGCAGAGCTGCCATCTCTTCTTCTTCTTTAGTGGGCCCAGAAGCACAAGGGGTGGAGGAGGCAGCATATGGAAATGGTAATCTGGCATAATGGGAAACTGAGAGCTGGGTTAGGGACCTCTCCCCCTTCCCCTCCCACCAGAGAGACCATCAGCAGCCAGGACATTTCCTCCCCTCCCAATAGAGAGGCTGGGATCATCAATTTGTAGTATTGTTGGTCTATGGCCAAGGGGTGAGGGTGAGGGGCTGGGTCCCTTGGGCCCTTGAGAGGTCTGCTGCCCCCTATATTTAGGTTGCCTAATATTTTACACTATTTTTAAGAGATATGGCCCTTCATAATTTGCAGCAATTTGGGAGGGTGATAGTCCTGAAGTATGGATTGCACAGACAACCTTAACACACACACACAACTATTGGTCTGATTTGCAAAGGTGTTGAGCTCCCCACAACCCATTTGATATTAATGGGAGCACAGATGCTTAGCATCTTTGAAAAATAAATTATATATGTGTAAACTATATGCACATTAGACACTAGTTTGTGATTCAATAAACAAAGTGGGAATTGAGAGGTAAATGCTATAAATGGCACTATCATGCAAACTACCTTCCAACATTTCATAATATTTTGGATAGTTTTTGCTTCTGTTAGCCAAAAAAGTCTTATTTTCATCAAATGTCAACTATATTAGCACAAAGATTAATTAAATGATAAAAATGCAGTGACCCTTTTGACTCTGAGACAAGATATGATTTTTTTTTAAAATACAAAACACATGATTTGAACTCAGGAACCTTTGAAATAGCAGAGATGTTATCTAGTAGAGTACATATTGTTTGGTGAATATCCATGGGAAATTGCAGACATTGCCTGATTCTGTACCCTTTACTGAAGCAAAGCTACCACTGACATCTAAACATATTGAGAATGATGAAAGAAGGAATAAGAGTATTGAACATAAAGGCTAGAAAGTTCAATTAAAGTTCACTCCATGATCTAAATATACATTATAAGAAGTCTAACTAAAAATAGGTTTGATTTATTGTTTTTTGCTTCTTCAATAAAAAGGAGACAAAGAAAAAACCTCTTGATATGTTCACTACAAATGTTTGTATAAAAGATATTTATTCAAATGATTCACAGCAGTGAATTAATCTGTAGATCAACAAAAAAATAAGATTCTCTATCAAATTCAGTTCTATATAGATAAGAAAAGTAGTGTATTTCCTCAAATTTGTGATTACTATGACTATCACCACTCAATTTATGATGTTCCAGTTATCACAATTCTCCATAAACATATCTGCTTCTAATTTCGTGATGTTACATTTTCTACCAATATTCATACGCAAAGCATTTAGCTGGTTAGTTACCATTTTCTTCTTTCATCCCTCTTCTTTACAGATTTTCCCTAGGTATTTGCTAGTCTGACAAATCTCCTTTGTATATCTTCCCCTTCTCATTCCAAATTTGAAGAAGGACCAATAAAGTCAGAGGGCCAGATTTGTCTCTGGCCTTTTTTCAGGTGTGTAGAAAAGGGTCAAGGATCCTTTCTCCCACCCCATGTGCACAAGGTCCAGGGATAAATCAATCCATGTGCTTAAGTGAACACAGGCCAAAATTTTCAGAGATACTTAAGTGCTTAATTCCTGTTGAAATCAAAGGGAGTTGGGTGCCCAAATACCATTGAGGATCTGGGCCACAGAGATTGCTCTCTCCTACTGGTCCTGGGGGCACACATCTCCGCAAAATGAGTGGGAAGAACAGAAGAGGTGTCAGGCTCAAGGCCTTAAGCCATTTGCACCAACTCACAGTGTGGGCCATGCACATCGGGGGTGAGGGGTGGGGGTGGGCAGGAGTCTCCCTTCCCAAAGATATCTCCTGCCCCATGGGTGCCTGTCTGTACTTGTTAAAGACTTGTATAGAGGCATCTGGCTTTCAGTGCAGTGCCACTTACAACATTTCTGTCACTCTCTCATGTTACCTGGAATTTCTGCTCTCCTCTTGAGCATCCCTCTTTCCTGCCTGCACACCTACGTCACCATCATATGTTAAGGGAAATTGAGGTGGATACTGGTTTTGTCCTTTGTGTTCTGTCTAGTGCATTGTTTCAGAAATTCCAAGAGATTTTTTTAGGCCTTTTGAGACAATCTATTCTAACATGACATATATAACTAGAATAATTTTGCATGCTCCCTGAACTAGCTCATTCATCCTCTTCTCAGCTACCATGGTGATGAGCACATTTATAAAATACATAGATTTTGCTAGATAATAGCCACAACACTTAAACTAGGAAAACAAATCTCAACCCTGTTATTAACTTTATCATTCAGCAGAACAGACTGTCCATAAAACACCACATAATTTCCTATTTTATTACTCCCTTTGATCCTCTACTACATTGTAACATCTCTCCTCTTTCTAAGCCTATTATGACCCTCCTTAGATCATGGTTTGACAAGCTTAGCTGACAGTTTCTGCAGAATTTAAGATTTCATTTTATATGTGTTTGTGCACGCATACATATGTGCATATGTGTGTGTATGCGCACACACGCACACACACACTCTCACTCTTTACACACACACACGCAAAGTTTATGTTGCTAATGTAATATCAGTGCAGCACTATTTCCTTAAATATTAAGGCAAACACATCAGATGCTGACACCTTCCTCAGCTGCTTTGTATGACTTTGGCAGCACAAGGTATCCACAATACTGACTTAACTAATCAGTGGAAAAGTCTCCTAGTGTGAGAAATATCAGGGTAGCACAGAGCCACTTTGGCACTTCTTACACAACCCCCCACCCCACCCCAACTCCTAACATAAGGAGTATTTAACAGAGTGACTGTCCCTTTAAGGGTATGCAGGGACTAAGGGTCAGTCAACACCTGTTCCATGGTATGTCCCTTTAAGGTTCCAGGAATTCTGGATGGAAGCCTAGGGAAGAGAAGAAGCAGGTGTTGGGAGAGAGGAAGTGGTCTCAGGGGATAGTCAGTTTTTGGGGAAACCTGGGTTACTATCTCTTTAAGTGCTCCAGGACCAGGAGCCTGGTAGAGTGGGTTGAGCAAGGCTCCATTCTCTCACTGCCAATGGGGACACACACTGGGAAGGAAGGCTGTATATACTCTGACTCCTCTTTCAGAACAGGTAAGACACCAGCAATGGAATGGAATGAGCTGAGGCTGCAGCTGGCCTGACCTGCACTAACCATAAGGAGGGCTGTGCAACTCCTGCAGCAGAAAGAGAGATCTGACCAAGTCCACACAGATCGAAGGATGATAATTCAGGGACACCTGAGTCCAGGAGGGGAAGCCTGACTGAACTTCTAAAGACCCCAAAAAAGTGGGCTGTGGAACTCCTGAATGAAGGAGAGGAGTGGGGTCTGAGGGCTGAGAGTGTGTTTTCAGGAAAAAGTTTAAGGCTAAGTCTGCACTAGAGAACTTACAGCAGCACAGCTGTACCAATCCAGCTGTGCTGCTATAAGATCTCTCATGTAGCTGCTCTATGGCAACAGGAGAGAGCTCTCCCATCGACATAGCACTGTGTACACTACACTTATGCCGGCAAAACTTATGTCACTGAGGGGAGTGGTTTTTTCACACCCCTGAGCGACATGGGTTTTGCGGAGAAGAGTGGTCGTGAGGACATGGCTTAAAGAAATAAGACCCCAGAAAGGGAAAATCTTGTCTAAGTATTCAAGCCTGTAAGTTATTACCAAGAATGAAAGGGGAAATTTAGGCTGAGTGCCCGCAGGACCACTTCAGTCCACAAAGGGCACTCTGGGAAGGCATTCATCTACAGAGAATGCCTGCGGATTCACTATGCCATGGCTACCAGGACAGCCTCTCTGGGCTACAGGCAGCCAAGCATAAGTTAGAGCAGTCCTGAGGTTACTCTAACTAACACCAGCGATCAGTCAATTCCCAGTGGACCCAGGATTAGTTGCCCCTCTAAGTGGAAACAGATGCTAGGGCCTTCCTGATCATTTCCCTAATGACAGAAAAATCAGTGAAGTGGAACATCTTGTTTTATTTACATCAGCCCTGAAACACAGGTGGTCACAAACATCACATAGATACAAATTCTGTTACATTAATCTCAGACAAAATATGTCAGGATCCCAAGGAGAACCTCTGCATCAAAAATTTACCCTAGTCAGAAAGATTTAGGCAAAAAGCAAACTCTCCTGATGAGAGCAAAAGCTCACTCAAAGAACCAAAAACCAATGTCATCACCACATTTTTTTAAAGTCTGAGCTGTTCTCAAGTGCTACAAAAAAAGAACATATAAATGTACGTATGACCATCTAGTGACTTCTGCCATGGCACATCTTTATCCTATTCCTCTCTATTGAGTTCTGCTTAACACAGTTCAGATAGAGCCCATGTTGGGACCAAAAGTTCTGAGAGATGTGAATTACTGAAGAAAGGTATAATTGTGTGGTCAATCCTGAACACATCTGTTGCTCTGTCTTTGTACAACCACCTCTTTCACATTCTTACATCTGTATTTCACTCTCTCTTTCACAACTGCTATATGTCTGGAACTTCTGGGAGGTTTTAATCAGTCCCCTTTCCACCTTCCCCAAACCTGTGAAAGTACTCAAAGGTTAAGATAAATTTTCCACTGACATTGGATGATATGTCAAAGAATGACTTAGGGCATGAGTTCTCAACCGGGGAGCATGCCCACCCTCACTCTTTCTTTATGGCAGTTTGGGGAAGGGGGTCTCAACACAGGCACTGACTTCATCATTTGCTGGGGGGTGCTCGATCCCTGCTCCACCCCAGGCCTCGCCCCCACTCCACCCCTTCCCTCAAGGCCTCACCCTACCATGCCTCTTCCTGCCCCCACTCTGCCTCTTCCTGCCCATGCTGCACACCTTTCTGCCCTGTTCTGCCCCCTCCCCTGAGAACCCCCACCTTCATTACCCCCTCCCCCCAGCGCCTCCTGCCTGCCACTGAACAGCTGATTATGGCAGGTGGGAGGCGCTGAGAGGGAGGGGAAGAAGCAGATTGGCGGGGCCCACCAGCAGGTGGGAGGCCCTGGGGGTGAGGAGGAGGAGCTGATCGGTGGGACCGCCAGTTGGTGCTGATCACCCACTATTTTTTTCCACGTAGGTGCTCCAGACCCAGAGCACCCACAGAGTCAGTGCCTATGGGTCCCCAAACACTTTTTTGTTGTTATATGAGCTCACAACTGAAAAGGATTGAGGGCATCAAGTAGTCCCACCTATTATCTTATGTATACAGCAGTTTCTTATCTGAAGATAAATATTTATATTTTGAAGTAAATAATATACTTAGAATGTTTGTTTGTTTTCTAATTTCCCTCCTCCCCTCAAACAGTTCTCTTTTGGTTTCATAATGAAGGAGAAGATAAACAATTGTATTTGATTTGGTTTCCAGAAAGCAAGGGTTTTGGGGTTTTTTTCCTTCTTCCCCTTCAAGGGCATTTGTTAAGTAGAATATGGCCACCTCCTTGCATGCCATCTTGGTGAGATTATTAATACAGGAAAATAAATTAAGTGGGTTCTGTTGCAGAAATTAATGGATAGGGAAATAATTCAGTCCCACAAACAAAAATAAAGAAGATCATTTTCATTTAAAAATATTTTATCTCCAGTTATGTTTTACGTTTTATCCTGTTCAGTGCTCAGACCCTTCAGTACTCTCTTGCTATTTTGTTTTACGTCTATATTATATTTTGTGTCCTTTCAGTTCTCCCTGGTTTTAGCTTAATTTTCCCTGTGTCTGGTTACCTTTTGTTTATTTTCATGTGTTCTTGCTTTCTTTTGAACAAATTGTTTTCTAAATTAATTCTCTTTTGTTTTTCTAGTTGTTCTGTTAGTTTTATTTATCTTTACTTTTAGAGATAGAAGGTGGGTGAGGTAATATTTTTTATTGGACCAACTTGTGTTGGTGAAAGAGCTGTGTTGAGCTACATCTGAACAAAAGCTCTGTGTATCTCAAAAGCTTGTCTCTTTCCCCAACAGATGTTGGTCCAATAAAATATATTAGCTCATCCACCTCGTCTTTCTAATATCCTGGGACCAACACAGCTACAACAACACTGCAAACAATATATTTTTCCCTTTTTCAATGTCCTACACACATCTGCAACTGCATTATTATAGAACAGTGGTTCTCAAACTATTTTACTGGTGACCCCTTCCACATAGCAAGCCTCTGAATGTGACCCCCCCTTATAAATTAAAAACACTTTTTTATATATTTAACACTATAAAAAATTCTGGAGGCAGAGCGGGTTTGGGGTGGAGGTTGACAGCTCGCGACCCGCTATGTAATAACCTCGTGAACTCTTGAGGGGTCCTGACCCCTAGTTTGAGAACCCCTGTTATAGATGAAGCGGATAGCACAATCTGTACTTAAGCTACTCCAATGCTTTCCATTATAAAATCTTCTTTTCAGTTGCTTACAATTTTGCCAAACTTTACTTGTTTGGGCTGAAATTTTTGATTATGGATATTTGCCTAATACTGAATGTATTTATTTATTTTTGTAAGTTTCATCAAATGTGGTTCAGCTGTTTGTAACAATGAGGTTAGGAAAATACGTTGTTTAGCCCACTTTAAAAAAAATCTTAGAACACTTTCAGGCACTTGAAATTTGTCAGGGGGTAGCCACTTTATATCAAGGATTTATCTTTTGCTGTTACCATGAAAATCTGCCCAATTATAAGATTTTGAAACATCTAAATCCATATAGGCTCAACAGAGACTCATTAGAGTTTGACAGCTAATTATCCAAAGATTCAGTACTGAGCATGCTCCAGCCCTGCACAGCCCCTACCTGTGACTGGAAAGAGCATGTGCCATCCCCACAGACCACCTGAACATGCTTCATCCCTGGGCTCCAGGAGCTAAGCAGGACTTTCCCTGCAATTGCTCTTCCTGGCCGCTGTGGGCCACTGTGGCACCATGCACTGAAGCTGAAAGCAGGGGAAATGGCTCCATTGTGCTGTTAGTGCTCCCCCCTGCTGGCACAAGGCAACATGGAGGATGAACAGCCTGACTCAAATGCAGAGGAAATTGGAATGAGAGCTGAAACTGGGGGTGGCAGAAGTTGTACACTGGAACAAAGAGCCTGGGGGAGGTGGCAGTGGGGGATACTAGAGGTAAGACTGGGACTGGCTTGGCAAGGAGACTGAGACAAGGAACCACAGGTGGGGAAACTGGGATGAGGAATCTAGGCATTGACTGGGACCCAGGTTTGGGAATTACGTTCAGGCTTAAGGAGCTCATAGGAGGAGACATAGACTGGTTGGGTAAGGAGCCCAAGGTGTGGAGACTGGGTCTGGGAAAATAAACAGGGGAACAGACATTCAACTGCCTGAGAGCATCATGAGAGCATCCTTTCCTTTCCTGCAGTCCTCTGCTTCATTCACAATCCACCTTCCAACTTCTGCAACAAATGAGGCAGAAGTAGGGCTGTCAAGTGACTAAAAAAATTAATCATGATTAATCACGCTGTTAATCAATAATAGAATACTATTTATATAAATATTTTTGGATGTTTTCCACATTTGCCAATATATTGATTTCAATTATAATACAGAATACAAAGTGTCCAATGCTCACTTTATATTTATTTTTATTATAAATATTTGCACTGTAAAAATAAAAGAAATAGTATTTTTCAATTCACTTAATAAAAGTACAGTAGTGTACTCTTTATCATGAAAGTTGAAATTACAAATGTAGAATTATGTACAAAAAATAACTGCAGTCAAAAATATAATAATGTAAAACTTTAGAGCCTACAAGTCCACTCAGTCCTACTTCTTGTTCAGCCAATTGCTCAGACAAAGACGTTTGTTTACATTTACAGTAGATAATGCTGCCCACTTCTTGTTTACAATGTCACCTGAAAGTGAGAACAGGCACTCGAATGACACTGTTGTAGCTGGCATTGCAAGATATTTACGTGTCAGATGTGCTTAAGATTCATATGTCCCTTCATGCTTCAACCACCATTCCAGAGGACATGCGTCCATGCTTGATAACAATCCAAAGGAGTGCAGATCAACGCATGTTCATTTTCATCATCTAAGTCAGATGCCACTAACAGAAGGTTGATTTTCTTTTTTGGTGGTTTGCGTTCTTTAGTTTCCACATTGGAGTATTGCTCTTTTCAGACTTCTGAAAGTATGCTTCACATCCCATCCCGATCAGATTATGGAAGGCACTTCAGATTCTTAAATCTTGGGTTGAGTGCTGTAGTTATCTTTAGAAATCTCACATTGGTACCTTCTTTGTGTTTTGTCAAATCTGCAGTGAAAAAGTTCTTAAAACGAACATGCTGGGTCATCATCCGTGGCTGCTATAACATGAAATATATGGCAGAATGAGGGTAAAACACAGAGCAATAGACATACAATTCTCCCCCAAAGAGTTCAGTCACACATTTAATTAACTCCCCCCAAGGAGTCCAATCACAAAATTATTTATTTTTTTAACAAGTGTCATCAGCATGGAAGCATGTCCTCTGGAATGGTGGCCAAAGCATGAAGGGGCGTATGACTGTTTAGCATATCTGGCATGTAAACACCTTGCAACGCCAGCTACAAAAGTGCTATGTGAACACCCGTTCTCACTTTTAGGTGACATTGTAAATAAGAGGCAGGCAGCATTATCTCCTGTAAATGTAAACAAACTTGTTTCACTTAGCGATTGGCTGAACAAGAAATAGGACTGAGCGAATTTCTAGGATCTAAAGTTTTACATTGTTTGTTTTTGAGTGCAGTTATGTAACAAAAAATGTACATTTGTAAGTTGCACTTTCACGATAAAGAGATTGCACTACAGTACTTGTATGAGGTGACTTGAAAAATACTGTTGCTTTTGTTTATATTTACAGTGCAAATATCTGTAATAAAATAATATGAAGTGAGCACTGTACACTTTGCATTCTGTATTGTAATTGAAATCAATATATATGAAAATGTAGAAAAACATCAAAAATATTTTATAAATGTCAATTGGTATTCTATTGTTTAACAGTGCAATTAAAACTGTGATTAATTTTTTTGAGTTAATCGCATGAGTTAACTATGATTAATCGACAGCCCTAGGCAGAAGTGCTACAGACAACAGCTTCCATTGCTACACAACTCTAATTCAATTTGACAGCATTGAGTGAGGCAGGGGTTCTATGGAAAAAATAGAATGTGATCATGTAATTAAAGACTATCATAATAATGATTGAACACAAGGGGGCTGAATTAAGGTGGCACAGGCCACCTTAATTCTGGCATTTCCTAACTTTTGAATGCTTGACATTGCTACCTTAACAATCTTTTATTGTACTTTTTTTGTAAAATTATGTGTGCTTTCCAAAAATAAAACTTCAATTCAAAACCCAGTTAAGGTTGCAGAGAGACAATAATGTACATATCTATCACATGATTAACAAACCTTAAACAATTAAGGAAATTGATAGTTAAAGATACAAAACTTATCATGACTATCCCAGAAACAAATTATTCCTAGCATGTATGTATGCTTCATCATATCACAACCTTAACAGTGACGAAAAATAAAAACACTATCCTTTCACTGGTGATCTAAAATATAAATATTTCTAAATCTAAACTCTATGTCTAATTTATGACTGGTTCCTGTGATTGCCCTATACGCCAGAATCTCTAACATGCTCTTCCAGCGTGCCCCCTACTTCAGGGCTTCCGAGGGGATCCTCGGAAGGCAGCCATATTAATGTTCCCCATAGTGCCGGTAATGGGGGAGTCCTTCCCTGTCAGGATAGAGCCCCTTCACGTTGTGCCAGCCATTTTATATAGCCAAAGGGGATGGAAAGGGGAAGAGGATCTTGCCCAATCTATTTATGATGGCTTTTTCTACTCATTTTATTGCTTTTAACTGTTTAGGTTTTGTAAAATGAAGTGCTTTTTTCATTTGTACACACACAAATATGTGTATTCCCAGATATGCGGCATTACATTGGAATTAATGTTGAGAGAATATATCATTAATTTATCGATCAAAGTACAAAAATTTGTAATTGTCCCAAAATCACGCATTATAAACCCAGGAAATTTAGAGTTAATATTAAAATTTAGAAGAAATCCAAATAAGTGAAGTTATGGAAATGCACAGTTAATGCACTCAAAAAGCCTTAATTTTATCTTGTAGCAACACCATCTAATAACCATACAATTATGATAAAGACATTTTAGCGTTTGTGGTCCTGGAGTAGATTAAACTATTTTTTAAAGATGGGTTAGTTTTGCTTCTTCCCACCCCCCACCTCATGGCACTACCTGAATGGTTGAGAAGCCAGATGGACATACACACCTAGCATGTTAAATTAGATGAGTAATCCTATAAAAGGAAAGCAGAATGACATGTGCATATGCTGAAAGGCTGAACAGCATGAAAATGTTAACTTTTGTGAATTGATGAAGGACTTTTTTTTTTGCACCAAGATGTTGCATACATTAAATTATGGGACCACTTATGCAGTTCTGTTACTATGCCTGGATTATACATGGGGCCCTGAGTATTATACAGAGAACACTCAGATGAGTGCCATCATGGATAGAACATCCATATTGGTGCCAATTTGTTTTCAGGATGGTCTTTCTCTTCCTAATGCATTAAATGGCCTTCCCTTTAGATAATGATTTTTTTTAAGTTACATTAAATCACCCTTGAAATAAAGACAATGTAAAAGATAGTAAGAGGGCTTGAAAAAAAATCCCTACTTTTTAGAAACTAAAGCCATAGTTTAACAGAAGTGTTTGTGTTTAACCATAGCCACTATTATTAAGTCCACATAACAGCAAATTTGAAAACTGCAAGAAACAACAAAAAAGAGGGCTGGCGGGGGGGGGGGGGGGTCAGGGAAAGTAAGAAAGAAAGGAATGAAAGTCTCTTTATCCAGGCTTCCATTTAGGATTCATTTCAACCCTGAAAAGGACACAGAATACAATCATGTAACATTAACTTATATAAATAACCTGGGCATTTTTCTGTGACACAATATTCCACAAACACAAATTGTACATTCAATCATCTTGTCAGCCAAAGTAAAGAAAAACATATTTATTAGAACCTAGAGACTTGAAGATAGAAATAGATACCCTCACTAAAAGATTCTGCCTGCTACTAGAAGATTTTTTAAGTGTATAAGCATAAATCCAAGTTAAAAAAAAAAGTTCTCTCAAACTGAGGCTTCAGTGATTGCCTTTCCAACAATTTTTCTAAAACATCATGTTCCAATGCCTCATCATCTATTCCAGTATATTTTCTCAGAAACTGTTCAATAGATCCAGTGTCAGAAAGTACAGAAAATGTATCTAGATTAAGGAAATGAAAACTGGTTAGCTACAATAGTGCTACATTCATAGAGCTGGTCAAACTAATAAGAACTGACCTGAACCTTTGGTGAAACCAAAACACTTTTAAAATATTAATAAAAAAGTATATTTTTAATGTTTTCATTTACTTTTGAACTTCCTAAAGTAAACGTGCCAAATGTCACACAAGATGCAATTCTAGCAGAATTTTGGCCCTAACTAGAAGCAACAAATACCAGAGAAATACAACGAAGTCTCATGAGAAAGTCTGTTCTTGTGAGAATCCCAGCCCAATTTTGAAGGCCCAAGAGGTTCAGCTACTTTGACTGAGGATGAGTTAAGTATATGAACCAAAGAAACCCACCAAACCTTTGGAGATTTGGCCATCAGTTTCATAGCTCTTCCTTGTCAAATGTTTTGAAGGTTGTCAGATTCATGTTTCTAGATTTGTAAATCCCAAGGCCAGAAGGGACTGCTGTGCTCAGCCTCTACTCCTGAGGGATGTGATTTTTTCCTTAAAATTAATACAATCCGAGAAGAGGGAAGGTTTTAGTTTCTTTCTAGTAGCCTGCATGCTATTCATATTTTATTTAATATTTGTGAAGTTCTATAGCACTGAATAAAAACAATAGGTGGATATGGCACTGTAGAAGCAAATGACAGATGCTCACTATCTAAAGAAACAGAATACAAGGTATGAAATTAAATAAAGGTGGCATAAAAGGGTAAGAATGAAGAAGTTACAACAACATTGAAAGATCAAGCAACATATGTATTGTTACATACATATCTCATCAATTGCTTTTGTTGTAATATTAAAATTTGAGCACAGTCAGCTGGAGGTCAGCAACAGAAGGTAAGTGAAAAGAGGGATTTAATGGAGAAGTAATGTTGCAAGGCATAAAGGGCCCCGGGGGGTATTACAGACACAGAAGACAACATGAGAAAAAGCAAAGACTTTATTACCTAATTGGAATCGTGAAATTTCCAAAGTTACTAAGTGTTGGCCTATCTCTGCTCCCATTGAAGTTAAAGGGAGTTTTATCACTAACTTCACTGAAAGCAGTTAGGTGAATACTGACAACTTTTGAAAATTTCACCCTCAATAATTAAGATTGAAGCTAGCTCCTCATTACAAATTCCAGTTTTAACCCTATCATCACCCTCACCAAAAAGTTTCACATGCTGCATCTCTTCTTAGAGTGGAGTTTTCTCTCTTGGGCATGGTAAATATCACAAAGACTTTACGTTGCAAGTTTTGAAAAATGTACCTGAGAAAGATTATAAAACATGAGCCAGCTAAATGTTTCAGGAGTAGCCCTGAGAGGAAACTGAAGGACTATCTTGTGTTTAAAGGAGACTGTAAGTTAAAGACTGTTTGCTTTTTCTCCACGTAGCTGTCATCTTTCTAAAGAGACCAGCTGTCCCAGTTTTTAATATGATGCCCCAGTCTCCCAAGAACTTTTTTTCTGAAATATCCCAGTTATCCATTTCATCATTCACAACTTAATTTTTTTAATACTTATTGTGATAGACCCAGGCCAGTTGAGTACAACAAAGTAGCAGAAGGCAGATATACTGGCCACTGGATTAGCAGTTTTCTGTTCCCTGACTGACCAGAGCAGGGGCTGCTCCAGGCTAATGAGAACACCTGACTCCAATTAACCTGCAAAGAATCAGGTGAGGCCATTAAGGTAATGTGAACACCCGACTCTAGTTAAGGCCCTTTTGATACTATAAAAGGGTTCACTCCAGTCAGGCTGGAGAGAACCAGGGAGAGGAAATGCGGCTGAAGGGCTGGTTAATGAAGACACCCTCAAACCATTGGTAAGGGAGCCCTAGGGTAAGGGTGAAGAAGGGAGAAGCAGGAGATCTGTGGGGAAGTGGCCCAGGGAAATGTAGCAACTCTGGCAGTGAAAGGTTGGCTGTCAACAGCTGCTACCATTAGGGTCCCTGGGCCGGAACCCGGAGTAGAGGGTGGGCCCGGGTTCCCCCACAACCTGCCACTACAGAAACACCTCCTGGGAAGGGAAGACAGGCCCCTGTCAGGACAGGAGGCTAAACTGTTCTGAAATAAGCCCTAGAGACAACAGAGACTGTGGAAGTTCTCTCACCAACTTCCTTGCTGGCTTATGATGAAAAGGGCTCAGTAGACTGTAACCCTGGCCCTAGAGAGAGAAGGGCTACATGGAGGGTTGCAGTGAGCCACTGAGGCTAGCATAAACCGCCTAGAAGTGCGGGACCCACGGGGACAAGGTCAGAGCTCTGACACATTATATAAAGTTTGTTCAGAACTTATTGCTATATCAGGTAAAACCTACACTTACCAAGGACAAACAGTCCAGTGCAGCAAGTATTCTTGTTATATGTTATACCAATAGAATAAAAACTAGCAGGATCTTATTAAGAGGGATAAGGCAAAGATGCCACATTTATTGTAAATATAATGATAAAGCAAAAGATAAAAGTAAACAACGTTGTTTGACTACTTATTTCTTATACACACACACACATATATATAGAGATAGATTCATTCACTCAATCATTCATTCAAGTTCTGTATAGGTGTTATAGTTACCAGCCTAGAAGTTGCTCATGCCAAGTTACTGGCCAGGTATCTTGGTCATGAGGATGGAGCCGAGTCTGTGTCAGGTGCACCTGATGCTCCTGGAGGTTGGCAGCAGAACCAGAGACTCAAAGTCATCAGTCTTTAGAGTCCATTCTTATAGGAATTAATTCCTATGTTAGTCTATGGGAACTGTTTCATCCTGCTGTTGCTGACTCAATCAGCAGATGGCACATTCCTGTCCAAAGTGGCACATTCCTGGTGGCTCCACACTCTCCAAAGTTTGTGTTTCTCATCCTTCCAGGTGACGGGGTGGATCCCAGTTTACCCTCGGGGGTTGTCTGGTGGTCTTACTTGACACATTCTTCGGCCGATGGATACTCCCTTTCTAGGCTGGCACCTCCCTAACCATCCATGTACATTAAGCATTCATCAGCATACATTCCATATTTTAATTTATTGTCTCCACCACTTTCAGGGTGTGTGCTAATTCATTTGAGACTCCCGGCCCTTTAATCACAGAGGGTGGGGGTCTGTCCTAGGAGCCGTTGAATGAAGTGAAAGTCACTTAACAGCTTATAGTGTTTGTTTACATTGTATCAATTACTTCAAGAACAAAGTCAATTAACTTGTTTGTAAGTTTTACATAGTAATAAAGTATCTTTCACCGGATAGATATAATCAATGGTTTCTACAGACAGTAGCTTACAAGTTTTAACAGAAGACCCAAGAGATTTTTGTACTTGGTGAAACTGTTGGATTTTAAAGTGTGGGGGACAAATTATGAGGGGGTCACTGTCACTTGGGGGAATCACTGTTAGTACCTTCTTTTATATCCCTACATTCTGTGTGACTGAAAGCATTTGGAGTGATGAGAGTAGATGGTACCAAAGCTGTTTATTTGCTCAAGGTGAAAGTTAATGACACTTATTCAGTATTTCATGAAAAAAATCATTTACAACTCTTAGTTATGGGGAAAGGGGGGGAGGAAACATCTCCCACTCCAATATATCTGAATGTCACTGTTGAGTCAGAAGTTAGCAGCAGTGATACCAGCACCTTTTTTTTTCTGTTGTTGAAGAATACTTTTCTATGAAATTTCAACAATCCTAAATCATGTTGCCACAAAATGTTCCCAGGTTTTGACTGAAAATTAGAGTAATCTTACATCTATCATGATTTAGTTGGGGCTGTCATAGGTAATTTTAACCACCATTCCATGAATTTGCTGTCATGGCCAAGATCCAGGGTCTTTTAAAAAGAGGCAGCAGGATTTCTCCTTTTAGTTTCCTCCAGTCTGTCTTTCTGCCTCCTAACTTGCTTCTTCCCCTGCTGGATAAGAAGCAGGGAGGAGCAGCAGAGTAAACACCACAAGGAATCAGGTAACAGCAGCCAGCTGGACATAAGGTGGAGCGAGCAATATTGGGCACAGGCACTTCCCACAAATATACCCTCACTTGATTCTCTAGTTTCCCATCACCCATCCAAACCACCAGCTTTCCCATGCCCCAGGCTACCTATCTCCTGACTTACACCTAAGAAATACTATGCTCCTGGTTTAAGAGAAGATAGAGTACCTTGATGCTTGCAAAAGCATTAAAATACAGAAAATATTAGAAAATAATAAAATGTTAAAGTCTAATGTCAAGAATAACATAATGATGAATTGTTTCTAACAAATTAGTGTAAGGATAAAAATGAAAATAAATATTCCAAGGTACTATACATCACTACTTATTTCTATGGTGACCTGTGATTTTTTTCAGCACAATAAGCTTTTGGGAATATTGGGTTTTAAGGCATTAAATATTACAATAAATTACCTGATAAACAAGGCACTCATTACACTACTCATTTTAATATTTATCAAAAATCCTTTGTTTTAGAATTTTTGCTCAATTTATTTTACATTGCTGCAGAGTAATTTGTTAAAAATTCAGTATTGACAGTTTCTCACTGAATGTACACAGTTGTCAAGCGGAAGCTGGAAGGTTTGGTAATAGTAATGGGTGGATGGGAGATGATTTTTTTGCCAGATGGGAGGAGAGCTTCTGGCACCTGGGAAAAAGGCAGATTTTAAGGCCTTTGCCAGCTAGGAAGAGAGAAGTTGCAAGGAATTTTGACATCTCGGTGGGTCATATGGCTTCTTCTCTTATATTGTTTATTGTGTTATTTATTGTCATATTTAATGCATTAAAACCTTAAGTTTTCCCACAAACTTCTTGGTACTGCAAAAATCAAAGATCTTTATCTTGCCTTTGGGGAGGGATGGCCATATGACAATGTGTTTCTCCCCCATTACAGTCACCTTGCTGCTCTGACACCACCAAGCCTGTTTGCTCTATCTTGACCTAATAATCACATTCTGTTTTATGGAATGGAAATGTACTGAAGCCCAGGCAGAGCTAATGGAGCAGTCTCAGGAGAACTTTCCAGCCCAGTCAGTTGGAGTTCCTGTGATCAATGTTCCACAACAGCGCTTTCCCTGCACAGATGTGCAATCAGTCTCTTACACTGTCCCTGAAAACTTATACAGGAGCCAAATTCTGTGTGTGTGTGTTTGGGGTGAGGTAGTGGATGTTGGAATATGTGGCCACTTTCCTAATGTAGAATTGCAGAAAACAAGGGCTCCTGACATGTAGCATAGGGGAAATGTAATTTTTGTATTCTGCTGTATTAAATATAAAATATAGCCATACTTATGGACTCAATATCATGAACTGAACAAATCAAGTTCAGTTAAATATTACCAAATTATTGTCTTATGAACTCACACAAACACGGAGATTATGCTGCATGAAAGAGACCTCTGTGACATGTGTTGGGACCAGGTGGAGGTTACTCCACAAGGCTGGTATCCATGTAGGCAGAAGGGCCATTCTCACAGATTGTTAAAGTGATCCTACAGCTTGAGGTGGCATGACCTTTCCTGTGGAGGCCTTCTACATTTCAGACCCTTCTCTAAGGATCCTGCGGCAAACCAACTGCTCGTTCCATGACTGGAACATACATCCCACATGATTTGGAGAAAACCCCACCAGGAGATCCTCAAAGTTCCTTTTACCTTCCCAGGGTCCTTCTTACAATTAATTCTGTGGGAAGGGATGCTATGAGGGAATGGTAAGAATAGGTAGTGCATGTGAGGACAGCTGGGTTACTGGCTGGGGCTGGCACAGGCAGAAGCATACTGTCAGAACAAACAGCTGGATGTACCCTTAACAAGATAGTGATGTTGAGCAGACTGCAGTGAATGCTTTCATTAGAAGAGTGTACACATGCATTGGGGTCAGCAAGTTAGACCATTGCTTGTGGATTGGCTGGACCCTTAGGACTCACAGATAATTACCTCAGAACACTTGGGCTCAACGATGACTCATCACAATACATTCCAGCCAGACTCTATATAGTCCTTCTATTTGTTGAAGCATTTTCAACAGGGACCAGTCCACGCTACATCACTTCCACAAATTATGTTCCTTTACTGTCAGAAATGAAGACAAGATGGAGCAAGCAGGCTTGAAATAAAGTCCCATAGAAACAACAATTGACAAACAAGAAATATCCCTTCTCTAATACTACAGACAGCAAAAGTAGCAACAGACTTCAGGAAGAAGGTGTGTGTGGGGGTGGTTCTCTGAAAACAGTGGTAGTATGTAACAGATACAGTTTTTGGTATCCTATAAAACAGTTTCTCCTTGTTCAAAATGTGACAGAAAATCATGTTCCTTGTAACAGTGTTTTCTCCCCTTTGTTTTATTATTCATTGTTAATTACAAAAAAATTATGATCTTACAAGTTCAAATTTACAGAGTTCACCTAATAAGATGCTCTGTTCAGTACATTTGTTGTGCATATAGATGTTCATGTGAAATTTGCTTTCTGTGATAATATAAGAAAAGACATTTTGTATTCAGATATGATGTTAACATCTCTGCAGTTAGAATAAAGTTATATTGTTCCTGTTTTTTTCTAGCGTCCTGTTTGATATTTTTGTTTTGTTTTCATAACTTCCTTTGGGTTGATATGTTCTATCATTTATTCCCAGACTATGCTGGCGGCAGGAAGAATATAAAAGGAGCAAGCTTTAAGGGAAAAGTGTTATGGAGCTGTATCTTTTGAGCTCTATTTCTATACTAGTTTAAGATTCCTGGTAAAGCTTTAATTCTCTCCTCTAGGCAATCCTGTGAGCTGAATTATGTACTCTATTCATAGCAATAGATTTCCCTCTGATGGAAAAATAGGAATAAACAAATATCTTTATTGGTCCCTAGCACAATTCAAAAATACTAAAACACTAAATATCTATGGGACATTAAAACAAATATTTTATTTTAATGCTGTGCAAGGGGACAGGAAAATGGCAAGAAAAGCAGTGGGGTAGAATAAATTAAAATAACTTAGAAGCCACAGAGGTACCTTTATGTTTTGTTTAATTTAAACAAAATATGAAACAGTTATGGAAAGATTCTGATGTGATGAGTACCATCTGCTCTTATTTTGTTATATAATGATTTGCATAAAGTCTATTAAGTTTGCTGTATTGCATGCTTCAGGAATTTAATAACCCAGAATTATGTATGATATACAGTACATGGCAACAAATTGTAATAAACAGAAATTGCATATTCCTTTCTATAAGAATTTGCAGTTAGAAGTACAGTTTTTAGAAAAATAAAGCTGTTGCAAATCATTTTTCTAATTTTTTTCTTCAGTAATTAATTAGTTTTAATTACTATAAGAGAATGTGTAATAATGCTACATTCTTGATGCAGCAGAGCATAAAATGATACTAGGTTTACGTGGTATATCTGTATCAGTAGGCTTTCCTCACTGTCCAATTTTTTATTTTATTCTTAATTGTCGTGAAGACATGCTGGGCCTGGTTCTGGTCTCACTGACACTTTGTGTAGACAAGGTCCAGCTCCTCTGAAGTTATGGGTGTTATTATGGATATAAAACTGGGAATGATTATTGGATCAATCCAAGTCCTGATTAGTAGTACAGAAAAGGGCTTTCCACCCTGTGGCTCTCCAGACTGTAAGCTGTGGCCCTTGAGGGAGACTTCAAGAAAAATTGAGTTTATTTATTAATGGAAAATGTGTTGCCTGGGCCTTGCCATACAAGTATGAAACTGAAGCTTTTGGATCATAAGAACGGCCATACTGGGTCAGACCAAAGGTCCATCTAGCCCAATATCCTGTCTTCTGACAGTGTCCAATGCCAGGTGCCCCAGAGGGAATGAACACTACAGGTAATCATCAAGCAATCTATTCCCTGTCGCTCATTCGTAGCTTTTGGCAAACAGAGGCTAGAGACACCATTGTGACAGATTTATGTTACCAATCTGCCCAGGGCATCAGGTGATTAGGCTCAGGCCATAGGATTTTTAGGGGAGGAGATGACGGAGCACACCAAGTGTTTACGTTTTAAAGCTTTATTAATAAAATAATAAAATAACAGTGGAGAGTGCTGGGGGTTCCCTACATCACTCAGAGGAAGGAAGAAAGCATTAGTGTCCCAAGCCCTAACCCACTTTTATATTTCCACCCGCACTTCCCGAGGCTGGCCAAGCCTGGGTGTAACATAAGAAGAAGAGGGGGAGGGGTGGATGGGAGTTTTTGTCCTGTGCACGGGTCATCCAGGGTCCGCTGTTGATTTCCGACTTGCTTTGGCTGGCGGGAGGGTTTTTAAGTTCTGGGTTTTTTTAGGGGTGTTTTGTTTAGGGACCTCTGCTCCTGGTGCTCTTTGTACCAGTCCAAACCAGCTTTCTGTGGCCTTTTTGGCTTTCCCAAAACACACTGGCTCCAGGAACGCGAAACCTTGTTACCCCTCCCTCCTCCCCCCATTGGCTTTCGCCACCTTGCTTGTTTTTGCATTTTTTGCATCCTGCTCAGCTTAGTTCTCCTTTTTTTATGGCTGGCTGGGGTTGGATAAGATGTGAATGCAACTGCAGACTTCTCGCCATGACCTTGGACCGGGGCCAGCGTCTTATTTTTAGACTGAGCTAGCTGAAGGGTCGAGTTAACCCGTTCTTTGCTTTTTTCCTCCTTCCCCCTTTGGCCTTTTGCAACCTGCAAAGGAATTTTTTACTCCACACTTACACCTTTAACCCTTCCCAAAATGCCTTGCGATGCTTGCAACAGTGCTAGCAACATACGATGCTGATTTGCCTCCCCAGGGGACCTGAGGGAGGAGGCTATTGGGTTTTGACATTCCCCCCCTTGGCCCCGAATCAACATTTTGTTGTGAGGGGTCACCACTTAGGTTTCCACCCTCCCTGTGACACGGTGGCTAGGGTTACTGTTGGTTTCCTACATAAACAGCAATATAGCACAAACAAAATTGTTAGGGCGGCAACAATTGCATACACTAGCCAGTAGTGGCTTTTGGCTTTCACATCTCCCTGTTGACATAGATGCCCCATCTGAATGGTGGTGGCAAAGGCGGCTTTTTCCAAATTAGACATGTGCTGCAACACCATAAAGGAGGAGGCATTTGTTTGGAATATGGTCAGTTGTTTCTGGGTGTGCGTCAAGGGCAGGAAAACATTGGGTGTAATTCATGAAAAATTAAACACAACATAGTTAGAGATATTAACCATACTTTGTATAACTGCGGGCCAATGCATTGAAAAATTTTGTACCTGACAGTGTAACAGCACATTGAGGGGCACCCTGGGGAGGTGGTCCTCCCAACACATGCAGAGGTATTGGTAAACACATGAGCTTTAGTGAGGTCATATCCCGATGCCTCCCCTTCCTAGCAGATGTGTTGACCCTCTTCATAAAAGCGGCCTGGCATTGCCTTTTTTACACATTATTTGAGGGGGCTCCATAGGCTACAGTTGCCAAGTATTGCCCTTTGTAATCCATATGGGCTATATGGGGGGGGAACCACCTTCCATACATTGCGATGGACCACCCAGTCCCAGAGGCAGCCTTCCCAAAGGCCTGGTTGGATTTTTATAGCAGGGGCCCACACTTTTTTTATGGGACCAAAGGCCGTGAAGGAGCAGGTTATATTTGTGCACTTTTAGTTAGTGAGCCTCCAGAAATAGCAAAAAGGCCATTGCTCCCGGGGAACCCCTGAGTGGGAATGGATTTCCCCGGGCCAGGCTCCATGGAGCACATCCTTCTCAATGCTGTGGATTTGTTGGGTCAAATATTGTTGGAGTTGGGAGCACACAGAATCCCATGCTAATTGGTCTCTGGCCTTAATTATGGTCTTAATTAGTCCCTGCAAGGTATCCCGCCTGTGGAGGGCCAATTTGGCAGTATGTTTGAGGGCAGTGGTGGCCACTCTCAGGTGGGTGAGATCCGCACTTGTGACCAGTCCCATGGCCTTTTCCAATTGTCCAAACTGCTTGTTTTTTATGGCCCCTTGCTGAATATTTCATATACTAGCTGCTGTATTGACCCCATCCCACAAGGAGCCCACTAAGGTCCGCCTTTTCCGTGGGACAAGGACAACTTTTGCCTGAAGAGGGCAAGTTGGAGGGTGGCCCCTCTGGTACAATTGGGAAGGAAGGCTGGGACTTGAAACCGTGTCAGGGGCAGGTAAATGTCCAAAGCTTTCAAGGTGTCATCCAGGAGGATCCAGTGTTGAGTGGCTGCTTCCCATTTGGTGGTGGGTAACATCTGCCACCACTGCTGGTCGGGGGAGATGTGGAGGTGCTTTTCGAGAACTGTTCCCTGCAGACTAGGGACTAAGCGGAGGAGGCTACAATTTAGAAGGGGTGCTGGAAATTGTTCGGGGCATGTAATATTTACCTCCCCACACTGGCGGGTTGTGTGTGCAGATGAGTGAGGGATATGCATGATATACCAACATTTGGAACTGTGGGGGTTAGGTTGAACCCCACAATCCGGGTGTCAATACCGCAACCACACCCCAATGCCAGCTGTTAATGTGGAGCACTGACTCTGATGGCATGTTGTACCTTTTTTGTGACATTGAAAACCTCCCCATGTACCTTCCCATCGGTGGTTTTCTTGAGCCATTGCTCCCAAATTTCTCCTTCCCAGTGGAAACAAACTTTTTGAAAGGGGGGGTTTAGGTGGAGATGGGATGTAACATTGTTCCCTGTGGTGATATTTGGTGGGGGGGGTATATGGTTCTTTGGGGTTTATCCTGTCTGGGATCCGATTGGAGAGGGATATGCAGGGCTAGGGGACTTGGGGCTTTCGGCAGGGGTCCACCCCTGGGGAAAAAACTAGGCAATACATGGTGCCACATTCCCATGATAACGTGCTATAATTACCCCCCTGCCAATGGATGATTGACCTTTCTCCCCCTCCCCCCACTATGGCCAACTCTGAACCGTGGTAAAATTAACAAAGGAGGCCACAAACATTGGAAACCTGAGGATTCCCATAGATATGTGCCACCATACATACATTGTTTTACCCTGACGAATTATGCAGACTTGAATCAGCAAGAGCGGTCCCACCACTTCTGTTCAGGGTGTCCCTGGGCTCTCACTATTACTGCCTTGTCCTGTTAACAAAGCAAAAGGGAAAGAAAGAGAACAATATAAATGCACCTATTGGGGAAACTGAGGCACAGAGGATAAATTCTGTACATCATTAGTTTTTCCACTCCTGCCCTTCCTTGCTTTCCTGGTTGTTTGCCTGGTTTAGGAGGTCGCAACAACAATATTGCATCCAGGGATCAAGGGCTGCTATTGCTTGCCAAAGGGCCTCACAGTCCGCTCCAAGCCACCACATGAGGAACAGGGTCTGCCCCTTTGGCTCAGGCCCCATTGGTGGCTTGAACCATGGAGAGCCTTTGGAGGTACTTTCCTCCTCATTTTTACTACAGGGCTTTGGAGCAACAGGCAAGGACAAGCACACCCACTTTTGAGGAGTCCACTCGGTACAACCTCTGGTGTCCGATAGCTTCCCTCCCTCCCCAGCCCACTGGCTCGAGGTCTGGGGTAGCCAGAAGGATTCTATGTTCCATATGAGGAGTGGGCTAACTTTCCATATCTCTGCTTCAAAACCAATTCCCCCTAATATGGTGTCTACTGCCTGAGGACCTATCCTCCATGAATTTATCTAGTCTTTTTTGAACCCTGTTATAGTCTTGCCCTTCACAAAATACTCTCTCAAAGAGTTCCACTGGTTGACTGTGTGTAGTGTGAAGAAATGCTTCCTTTTGTTTGTTTTAAACCTGCTGCATGTTAATTTCATTTGGTTACCCCCTAGTTCTTGTGTTTTGAGAAGGAGTAAATAGCACTTCCTTTTTTACTTTCTCCACACCAGTCATGATTTTATAGACCTCAATCATGTCCCCCCTTAGTCATCTCTTTTCCAAGCTGAAAAGTCCCAGTGTTATTGATCTCTCCTCATACTAAAGCTGTTCCATACCCCTAATCATTCTTGTTGCCCTTTTCTGAACCTTTTCAATTCCAATATATCTTTTTTTGAGATGGGGCGACCACATCAGCACGCAGTATTCAAGATGTGGGTGTACCATGGATTTATATAAGGCTGACCATTCAAACAGGTCCCCTTACTTTATCAGGGCAAGGTAACCTTAAACAAAGGAAACAACAGTCATCTCAGGTCTTCAGTGGTATTTAGGCACCTAACTCCCACTGAAATCAATATGAGTTTGGTGTCTGGGCCTCAGTCTATAACAGAGGGATAACATCCATTCCTTCATACTCCACTCATGACCCTTGTCTTTTAGGCTCTAAGTTCTTTGGGGCAGAGTCTGTCATTTATTTTATGTTTGTACATTGCTATAGGGATGTGGTGGGGAATTGCCTCCCACGACTTCCCCTGGACAGATATGATGTCAACCAGGAGCAGCCCGAGCTTGCCTCCCCTTCCCTGCTGCAACTGCTCAGCAGTTCTTCTCCCCCCCCGCCCCCAGCTACATCACACTAGACTGAAAAGAGCAGCGCAGGATGCTCTGTTGCTTACTTCCCCGCTGTGCTGCAGGAGCCCTTGGGAGAGTAGAATATGAGCTTCAGTAGAAGTGGAGGAGAAATTGAGAAATAACTATTTACAGCTTTCTAAGCATAGGTTAAAGGCACCTGGGGGCTGTATTAATTTGCACCAATTGACTATGGTCTCCAAGGGAAGGTAAAGATAGTCAGAGCTCAATTTGTTTCAGTCACTCCCCTTCACTGCCTTTGACATAGCTCCTGGGCCAGCGAGCTATGGAGCTGGAGCCATAGGAGCCAGCTTGACACTATTCTAGGTTCTTATACCACACAACACCATAGTATCTGGGCACCTTCCAGTAGCAAATTAATCAATGTGACTACTGCCACACCTGTCACATGTTGTTTATTCACTCATCCTCTTTCCAGAGTGAGAAAAATGTATGTAGTGGAGTGTCTTGAGGAGAATACCTAGCAGGGGATTTACTAACACTTTTTCCCCCCTTTGTAACATGCCCAAAGGCAGAATAGGACAGACTAACTTCCGTAAAGCATTGATTGTGCCCCTTTGATCTTTTTGAAATCATGTCTTTGGTCTTCAGGCTGAAAAGTCACTGCTTTGAGCATCATTTATCAGCAATACAAATATAAGACTAAGCTAGCTGAGTAAATGCTTGGTTGAACTAAACTGAATATTCTCTCTATAACAGGATTCTCCCATAGCTGGCTACACCAGCTTTGAACTGCTTTTGCACTAGTGGTACATCAGAAAGCAGCTGAAGTGCAGGGGAGAGTCTAGCCAAAAGTCTCCAGGAGAACGTATTGCTGGGAATAAAGTTTCATATTTCTTTAGAAGATTATTAATTTATATCTAACTGTAGATCGGTGCTAGTTTAAAATTACAGCTGTACTGGCTGAAAGTGTAAAGGAGTTTGGTAATAGGGATGTATGTGAGGGTTATTTGGTGATAAGGTACCCAGGCTAGAAAAAAAATGTGAGGGACAACAGTCTCCTCTTTGTTCAACTAATGTGCCCCTGGACTACTAACTCTTTGATTTCAATGAGGTTACTCCAGACTTTTAACAGCTTGATAGAGCAGAATTTGGCCCAGCTGGTAGTATAACAAAAGAGATAAGTGTAGAGATTGATCTAAGACATCTCCAAAATGAACTAATGGTTCTATTACAGGTCTACCATACTAGTCAAGTTACTGGATAGTTTAAAAGAAGAATCCATATAAAAAACAGAAAAAAAATTGTTTATATAGTCGTTTCAGTGTTGGTGGCACTACACAGCTGGTGAACTGCAAACAAGCAATAGGCCTCCGCATCACAGTTCTTACATAATAAAGGTTCAGTAGGTAGAACAAAAGTATAACATAACACAACACAGTGTACTGAACATGCTTCCTGCAGACTGCAAAATCTAGGTATAAATATTTGCAGTTTGTATTAATGTAAATAATGCTTCCTGTTTTATTGGTTAAACATGGGCTTGCTTTGTGCATGAGATTCTAACCTTCTTGCACAATATCCACTAACAAAATTGTCTCATGTTTCTACGTGAAAGACTGCACCTTACACTGGCTACATGCCTGCCCTGACCGTGATGTTGAAAATGCAATAAGAACACAGTTCATGAAATTCACAAAAATGTCATTATCATTTACGTATTCTAATAAATAAACTATAAAGATGTTATAGTGAAAATTGTAAACTGAAGTTTGGGAAGTTTAAAAAAATGAGATGTATAAAGGACCAGCTACATGATTTCTCTTGTGGGGGTGGGGGTCTTGGGATAAATATTCTTAGAAAATTATGTAATAATTGAGAACCTTGAACCTGCAATATGTTCCTGCCCGGTAGACCCCACACCCATGTAGTTGAAGTCAATGGGCCTTTATACAAGTGCATAGAACAGTGTGCAGGATTAGGACCTTAGATCCCTAGCCTCATCTTTGCAGAGTTTTGTAAAATGGTGTATAATGCAGTTCACATCTAGATAGGGTGTCACAGCTTTTTAGAACATCAAAAAGGAAACAAAGGGAGTTAGTATGGTATATTGAAACATTCAGTGCTACACTGAGAGAAAAAGTTTTTAAAATATC
Organism: Terrapene triunguis; assembly: GCF_002925995.2. Classification (NCBI taxonomy): domain Eukaryota; kingdom Metazoa; phylum Chordata; order Testudines; family Emydidae; genus Terrapene; species Terrapene triunguis. The sequence continues at coordinate 706,784 of NW_020664400.1, forward strand.
TTGGCTGGTGTTTGCAGCAACACGTTTTCTAAATATATTCTTGTTTCTTCGTAAATATTTATATTCCAATGAAAGAGAAAAAGGGGAACAATTAGAATTCATACAATATCTACTTGCTACCTTTATAGTCATATTTTCTGCTAGTAAATCCCAGAAAATATTAAAGTCTAGTGACTGAAGCAAAAATTGTTGGCATTCTAATCTAAGACTAAATAGGCTTGGTATTTAGTGCTAATAAGCTAGAATTTGGCAAACAAAGTCTCAGGGTATGTCTACACTACGAAATTAGGGCGAATTTATAGAAGTTGATTTTTTAGGAAGCAATTTTATACAGTCGATTGTATGTCCCCCCACTAAGTGCATTAAGTCAGCGGAGTGCGTCCACAGTACCGAGGCTAGCGTTGACTTTCAGAGCATTGCACTGTGGGTAGTATCCCGCTGTCTCCGCCGCCCATTGGAATTCTGGGTTAAGCTCCCAAATGCCTGATGGGGCAAAAACATTGTCGCGGGTGGTTTTAAGTACATGTCGTCAGTCGCCCCTCCCTCCGTGAAAGCAATGGCAGACAATCATTTCGCGCCTTTTTTCCATGGGGGCGCCATACTGCTTTTAGCAGATGGTGCAGTAGGACTTCTAACCATCATCATCGAACGACCACCTCCGCTGCCACTCTGCTCTCCTGCTCTGGCCGCAGACGGTGCAATAGGTCAGAAAAACTGGTCTTCCAACCACCGCTTCCGCTGCCACTTGGGTCTCGCAGGTCCTCTATATGACTGTCGTCATCTGCCACTTCCGCTGCAACTCTGCTCTCCTGCTTTTGTCTCGCCATACCACGGCAAGTGTGCAGCCCACTCAGATGTTGTGTCCTGGCAGCAGACGGTGCAGTAGGTCTACAAAACTGGTCATCCAACCACCGCTTCCCCTGCAACTCTGCTCTCCTGCAGACACCATACCACGGCAAGCATGGAGCCCGCTCAGATCACCATGGCAGTTATGAGCATTGTAAACACCTCACACATTATCCTGCAGTATATGCAGAACCAGAACCTGCAAAAGCAGGCAAGGAGGCGACGGCAGCACAGTGACGAGAGTGATGAGGACATGGACACAGACTTTTCTCAAAGCACAGGCCCTGGCAATTTGGACATCATGGTGGTAATGGGGCAGACTGGTGGGACCAGATAGTGTTGCAGGTCTGGGATGATTCTCAGTGGCTGCAAAACTTTCGCATGAGTAAGGACACTTTCATGGAACTTTGTGACTTGCTTTCCCCTGCCCTGAAGTGCAAGAATACCAAGATGAGAGCAGCCCTCACAGTTCACGAGTGAGTGGCAATAGCCCTCTAGAAGCTTGCAACGCCAGACAGCTACCGGTGAGTCGGGAATCAATTTGGAGTGGGCAAATCTACTGTGGGGGCTGCTGTGATCCAGGTAGCCAACGCAATCACTGAGCTACTGCTATCAAGGGTAGTGACTCTGGGAAATGTGCAGGTCATAGTGGATGGCTTTGCTGCAATGGGATTCCCTAACTGTGGTGGGGCGATAGACGGAATGCACATCCCTATCTTGGGACCGGACCACCAAGGCAGCCAGTACATAAACCGAAAGGGGTACTTTTCAATGGTGCTGCAAGCACTGGTGGATCACAAGAGACATTTCACCAACATCAATGTGGGATGGCCAGGAAAGGTACATGATGCTCGCATCTTCAGGAACTCTGGTCTGTCTGAACAGCTGTAGCAAGGGACTTACTTTCCAGACCAGAAAATAACCGTTGGGGATGTTGAAATGCCTGTAGTTATCCCTGGGGACCCAGCCTAACCCTTAATGTCATGGCTCATGAAGCCATACACAGGCACCCTGGACAGTAGTCAGGAGCTGTTCAACTATAGGCTGAGCAAGTGCAGAATGGTGGTAGAATGTGCATTTGGACGTTTAAAAGCGCGCTGGCGCAGTTTACTGACTCAGTTAGACCTCAGCAAAACCAATATTCCCATTGTTATTGCTGCTTGCTGTGTGCTTCACAATATCTGAGTAGGGGGGAGACGTTTATGGTGGGGTGGGAGGTTGAGGTAAATCGCCTGGTCGCTGATTACGTGCAGCCAGACACCAGGGCGATTAGAAAAGCACAGCAGGATGTGCTGTGTATCAGAGAAGCTTTGAAAACCAGTTTCATGACTGGCCAGGCTACGGCATGACAGTTCTGTTTGTTTCTCCTCGATGAAAACCCACCCCCTTGGTTCACTCTACTTCCCTGTAAGCCAACTGCCCTCCCCTCCCCCTTCAATCACCGCTTGCAGAGGCAATAAAGTCATTGTTGTTTCAAATTCATGCATTCTTTATTAATTCGTCACGCAAATAGGGGGATAACTGCCAAGGTAGCCTGGAGGGGTGGGGGAGGAGGGAAGCACTGGGTGGGGTGGTGGAGGAGGGGAGGAGGGAAGGACAAGGCCACACTGCACTTCAAAACTTATTGAATGTCAGCCTTCTGTTGCTTGGACAGTCCTCTGGGGTGGAGTGGTTGGGTGCCCAGAGGGCTCCCCCCCCGCCACATTCCTGGGCATCTGGGTGAGGAGGCTATGGAACTTGGGGAGGAGGGCGGTTGGTTACACAGGGGCTGCAGTGGTGGTCTGTGCTCCTGCTGCCTTTCCTGCACCTCAACCAGATGCCGGAGCATATTAGTTTGATCTTCCAGTAGCTTTAGCATTGCATCCTGCCTCCTGTCATCACGCTGCCACCACCTATCCTCTTGCTCCAGCCATCTATCCTCTTGCGCGTCCCTCCCGTCCTTGCATTCATTTTGTGCTTTCCTGGATTCTGACATTGTCTGCCTCCACGCATTCTGCTGGGCTCTTTCAGTGCGGGAGGACTGCATGAGCTCAGAGAACATTTCATCACAAGTGCATTTTTTTCACCTTCTTATCTGCCCTAGCCTCTGGGATGGAGATGATAGAGGGAGCATTGAAACATTTGCAGCTGCGGGAGGAAAAAATGGGAGAGTAGTATTTAAAAAGACACATTTTAGAGAACAATGGGTAGACTCTTTGATGGTGAATCAAGCTGTTAACATTACATAGCACATGTGCTTTCTTTACAAAGTCGCATTTTGCCTTTTATATTGAGGGCCTGATGGTTTGGTGTGAGAGATCACACACACAGAGCCGGGCAACAGAATTCGGCTTGCAGGTAACCATGGTAAGCCACAGTCTTTTGGCTTCTTTAACCTTCATAACATGTGGGAATGGTTTCAAACAGCAGCACCCTCATTTCCCATACCAAGCACCCATTGGGTTGGCCATTTAAAAGGAGGGGCTGCGGTTTTCAGGTTAACGTGCAGCACAAACCCAACTAACCCCCCCTCACACCCAATTCTCTTATTCTCTTGGATGATCACTTCACCCCTCCCCCCACCGCGTGGCTAACAGCGGATATGATTTCTTTTCAGCCACAGGCAAACAGCCCAGCAGGAATGGCCACCTCTGAATGTCCCCTTAATAAAATTCCCCTTTTTCAACCAGGTGACCATGAATGATATCACTCACCTGAGGATAACACAGAGAGATAAAGAAAGGATGTTGCATAAATGCCAGCAAACACCGGGACCATACGCTGCCATGCTTTCCTATACAATGATTCCAGACTACGTGCTACTGGCCTGGCGTGGTAAAGTGTCCTACCATGGAGGACGCGATAAGGCTGCCCTCCCCAGAAACCTTTTGCAAAGGCTTTGGGAGTACATCCAGGACAGCTTCATTGAGATGTCCCTGGAGGATTTCCACTCCATCTCCAGACATGTTAACAGACTTTTCCAGTAGCTGTACTGGCCGCAAATGCATCCCAAGTCTTCAGGGCAAATTAATCATTAAACACGCTTGCTTTTAAAACATGTATTATATTTACAAAGGTACAGTCACCAGAGGTGCCTTCTCCACCTTCAAGGTTCAGGAGCCTGGGTTAGGATGGTACTCTCTCCAGGGTGATTAAACAGTTCCTGGCTGTCAGGGAGAACGGTTTCTCCGCTTGCCTGGTGTGTGCTATCTTCAACCTCCTCCTCCTCTTCTTCCTCATCCCCAAAATCCTCATCCCTGTTATGTGAGACTGCCTTGCAGGAGTCCATGTACAGGGGTGTAGTTGTAGGGGCACCCCCTAGAATTGCATGCAGCTCATTATAGAAGCGGCATGTCTGGGGGTCTGACCTGGAGTGGCCGTTTGCCTCTTTGTTTTTTTGGTAGGCTTGCCTGAGCTCCTAAAGTTTCACATGGCACTGCTGCGGGTCCCTGTTATAGCCTCTGTTCTTCATGCCCTTGGAGATTTTTTCAAATATTTAGGCATTTTGTCTTTTGGAACGGAGTTCTGATAGCACGGATTCATCTCCCCATACAATGATCAGATCCAGTACCTCCCATTCGGTCCATGTTGGATCTCTTTTGCAATTCTGGGATGCCATGGTCACCTCTGCTGATGAGATCTGCATGGTCACCTGGGCTGATCAGCTTGCCACGCTGGCCAAACAGGAAATGAAATACAAAAGTTTGCCGGGCTTTTCCTGTCAACCTGGCCAATGCATCTGAGTTGAGGGTGCTGTCCAGAGCGGTCACAATGGAGCACTCTGGGATAGCTCCCGGAAGCCAATACCGTCAAATTGCATCCACACTACCCCAAATTCGACCCGGCGATGTCGATTTCAGTGCTAATCCCCTCGTCAGGGAGGAGTACAGGAATCGATTTTAAGAGCCCTTTAAGTCATGTGGACGGGTGCAGGGTTAAATCGATCTAACACTGCTAAATTCGACCTAAACTCGTAGTGTAGACCAGGCCTCAGTTAGTGAAAGCGGTCTTTTAAATATCTGAGTTATTCCTCACCTTCTGGTCCTGGACACTCTACACAGATTCTTTCCATCAGTTGATTTTCAGCCTGCCACCCCCAAAATGTTTGTTTTCTTATGAAGATTACTAATAGCTTGGCTGTGTATAAAAAACTTGCTTCTATTCCTGCTATGACATGCTGTTTAACCTCTCTCTCAGATCTCCTCCTTTTTTGGCTACGTAGCGGGGCTAAAGTTGGTAAAGATAAGAATCCTTCCCCCATGCACAAGATATATTTAAACTTTTGCTGCACTGAAAACTCTAAGGCTCTGAAATCATGAAAGAAGGAATTACAAAGGAATCCCATAGCTTTTGTCCATATATATATATATGGGATCCTCTTTAATACCTATGTTTATCAAACTGTGCTGAAGTTTTTCATAATTACGACAGGAGCTAGACTTTACCTCATTATTGGAATGTCTAAAATAGGTCTATTGCAGGACCACACTTCTTTCTGTTGGTTCTGCCCATTTTGTCAGCATATGCATGCATGCTCTCTCTCTCTCTCTCTCTCTCTCTCTCTCTCACATACACACACAGAAAATCAAAGTTTTAATCTGAGCATTGATAGCTAGAGTTTGTCCCTTCATTTGGTGTTTCAAAGACACAAAATTCCACTCTAAGAAAGTCAAATCTGAAGCCGTCCACAGTACGCTTCTAATGACTGACTCACTTTCTTCCACCACCTCCTCTTTAGTAATGGCTCCAGTCTGCTTACATTGCTGGTCTATCCATGGTCTACTAGGCAGATATTTACTTTTCAAGATAATTAAGATGAGTTTTGCTTGGTGGTAGCACACACCAAAAAATGGTGCAAAACAACTGTTAAAGTATTCTAAGTCTTTCCTTAAAGTAGATTTTGTTTAGAAAGCAGAACTTACTGAATCCGCAGCCATCTATCTCCCCCAAGACTCTACCCTCTTATCTCTGTTTCTTTGTTTGTTAAAATGAAAATGTCACAGAATCATCTTTCAATTATAGTTGAAAAAAATTGACCTTAAACTCAGGCATCTATTGGTTTTCATCCATCACAAGACAAAGGGCCTGGACTTCAGCCAGTATAAATTCCATTGAACTACGACCTCCTTCTGACAACAAAAATTACTACAGGACCCCAGGAGGGGGGACCGAAGCCTGAGCCTGCCCAACCCCCGCCACTCGGGGGTGGGGGGGGCAAAGCCAAAGCCCAAGCCCAAGCCCCACTGCCCCAAGCCAGGGGATCCAAAGCCCAAACCCAAGGGCTTCAGCCCCTGGCAGGGGGCCTATCAAGGCTGAATCTTCACTCTGCCACTTAGAGTACAGAAGATGGGGGCCCACAAGGATTCTGAAAATTAATACTGGCCACTACAGGCTTGTATTAAACTCCCAAGGTTACAGCTTTTCACTGACCTTAGCTTGGTAAACGCTGCCACCACCCAAATGCCAAAATCCCCTTTGACCCAGGAAGGAGTACTTGGGAATTCATCCCTGTGGGGTACCCTCAGCCCTTTCACCTCCCCTCCAGGGAACAACTGAGAAGAAAACAAAGGAAATTAGCTGTTGCCACCAGCTAATCAAACAGCAGAGGCACAAACCTCTTAGGACACATCAATCCAAATCCAGTTCTTAAAAAAGGTAAATTTTATTAAAAACGAAAAGAAAGAAATACATTTGGAACTTAGGCTTTTGCTAGATTTTAAAAGAGCAATTCCAAAATTAAGCTCCCAAAATAGCTGTCTTGGGAGTTCACCTTAAAGGTTACAAGCAAAGAAAAGCATCTGGGGTTAGCACAGAGAAGATCCACAAGCCAAAATAAAGAAATAAACCTGATCGCATTTATCTAAACATTCCCTATCCAAATTATTCCTTTTAGGTATGGAAGATAATTTTTCATACCTGGTTCAAACCTTACATAGCATTGCTGCTCTGTGTCCCTGCAGCCCAGAGAGAACAACAGACAAAGGTATCAGAGGGGTAGCCGTGTTAGTCTGGATCTGTAAAAAGCGACAAAGAGTCCTGTGGCACCTTATAGACTAACAGACGTATTGGAGTATAAGCTTTCGTGGGTGAATACCCACTTCATCAGATGCATGTCAACAGACAGACAAAGGGAAAGTTTCTTTCCCAATTTTAAAAAGTTCTAGCCTTCCCATTGGCTTTTTTGGTTAGGTGCCCACTTTTTTTTCTTTACCTGTGGGACTTTTTAACCCTTTACAGGTAAAGCAAGTAGAGAACAGCTACCCAGAGGGATTTTACAGCTAACTAGCTGGCTGGGTGTCCATCAAAGGGAGCTACCCCCACTTTATTTATCACAGGGCCTGTAACCTTAGCCCTACCACCCAGGGCTGAAGCCCTCGGGCTTGGGCTTTGGCCTTGGGCCCCAGCAAGTCTAAGCCAGCCCTGGTGACCCCATTAAAATGAGGTTGCGACCCCTTTGGGCTCACGACCCCCAGTTTTAGAACCGCTGGTCTATTGAAGTAAATTAAACTACACTAAGAATCCATCCCAAACTGGAGAATGTAGTTTCTTCATCCCAAATGGCATTAGAGATATGCTCTCTGGGGCAGAAGCTGTGTCTTCCTCTGTGTCTGGAAAGTGTATATCCTACTTTTTTTAAGTAATACAATCTAAATAAGAGATATTATTTTAACTGGAGGATCTTAAAATCATACTTTTATACTACAATAAATCCATAGCTGCCTCATGGTGACAGTAAAAAGAAAATGGTCCTCGTGGATCTGGATCCCTCTCTAAAAAAGACTGAATTTTTAAATTATAATGAGTCTAGTGGTGCCTTGCTGAGCAATATCTCCCCACTTTGGAATGATCTGAAAGAAAAAGATTGGACCATAGGTCATCTTGAGAAGAGAGTAGTCAATCAAGGGCACTGTGATACAGCGTGACTTGGAGGAGGTAATGAATATAGGAATCAAGCCTTGGGATTGCTAGACAGGAGGCCAGCATGTGTGATCTGAAAATCAGTGGCAGCAGCCTGAACTAACCACAAGGGAGAGTCTGGTAATATGCTTGATGTGCAGCTACAAGTAGTCCAGGAGAGCCGTGACCATAAGAGGCAACTCCTGATGTGTTGGAGGAAAACAACAACAGATAGACAGACTTATAAGTAGAGAACAGGTAAATAGGGAGGTACATAGTGGGGCTGGAAGAAGGCCCATGGAATCACTGAGGTACTATTACCACTAAGGCTAGAGTTCAGGGACAGTAGCCTGAGCAGTGGGCCACAGAGCTGTATCAGCAGTAGTTCAAGGAAAGACTGTCACCTAGAGGTATGGACGCCATCAGATAGAATACAAAGACCAACAGTGTAGCAAGGCACAGGTAAAGAGCATGACCAGCAAACAATCCCCAGAGTACTAGAAGCAGAACAAGACTAGGCCTATGAAATAAACAGCTTAAGCTGTGTTTACAGAACATACCACCACATAGCGAGAAGGGCTGCTTTATCACAGTGGAGGTGGTTCCAACACATTTTTGCTCCTGCAAAGGTAGAATACAATGGCTTGTATAGTTTCCATGGAGAACACTACAACTTGCTTTTTCTTAAGAAAATATCACAGCCATTGTTATATTTAAAAAATATATATATTCTCAGATACTGTATTATCTTGTGTTTGGTTTGCTTAAAGAAATATAGTATTTATTTTTTATTTTTAAAAATTTGATTTAAATGGCTAGAAATCAAAAATTGAAGTGTAATAGATGCTGAGTATTTGAAGTGGGCTTTAGCCCACGAAAGCTTATGCCCAAATAAATTTGTTAGTCTGTAAGGTGCCACAAGTACTCCTCGTTTTAATTATGGAGCCTTTACTTAAATTATCTCTTATTTATATCTTACATTAGTTGTTTCAGCTTGTGACGGGGCTCCATTCACCACACTGGCACCTCCTGCTGGCCCTCTTGGGGATTAGCTCTGCAGGTCAGTGTGACGTTGTGCAGTCTATATGGTTTTATAAAAACATGATAATAAGTGAATATAATGTAACTGGGATAGTTTTATAAAGATTTGATGATAAGTGAATATATGCAACTGGGATATGCTTCGTGCAAAAGGTCTCTTGTAAGGTATCATTACAAAGCTCATAATCTACTGAGTGTGATCATCCTATTTGTAGAAATGTACCACTCTTGTATCTAAAACTAGAAATATAAAACATAACTCTGAGGGTCTATTGTAATTATGTAAAGTGTGGGCCATTAATGATAGTTTGGAATCTTGATGACTCCCATTAACAAGGACCATTGTCTGCAGATGGCTGTGTTTACCTGTTAGTCTTCCTGTATATGTGTGTGCTGGCAAGTGGGCAATGAAGTCTTGCAGTGACATGTGATCATGTCACCTGAACTGGAATCCATCTTTAACCTAGTGCTTTTCCAGTGAGTGGGGGTGGAAACCCAGAGGGACAAAGGGTTCTTGCCTTATGCAAAAGATATATAAAGGGGTGGAAGAGAACAAAGGGGAGAGGAGCCATCATGAAGAATCCCCTAGCTATCATCTGAGCAGGAACAAGAGCTGTACCAGGGGAAAGAATTGTGCCCAGGCCTGGAAGGTGTCCAGTCTGAGAAAAAACTTACTGAAGCATCTCTGAGGGTGAGATTATCTGTATTCAGTTTGATTAGGCATAGATTTGCGCATTTTATTTTATTTTGCTTGGTGACTTACTTTGTTCTGTCTGTTACTACTTGGAACCACTTAAATCCTACTGTCTGTATTTAGTAAAACCACTTTTTATTTAGTAATTTACTCAGAGTATGTATTAATACCTGGGGGAGCAAACATCTGTGCATATCTCTCTATCAGTGTTATAGAGGGCGAACAACTTATGAGTTTGCCCTGCATAAGCTTTATGCAGGGTAAAACAGATTTATTTGGGTTTAGACCCCATTGGGAGTTGAGCATCTGAGTGCTAGAGACAAGAACACTTCTGTGAGCTGTTTTCAGGTAAACTTTCAGCTTTGGGACAAGTGATTCAGACCCTGGGTCTGTGTTGGAGCAGACGGGAGTGTCTGGCTCAGCAAGACAGGGTGCTGGAGTCCTGAGCTGGCAGGGAGAACAGAAGCAGGGGTAGTCTTTGCACATCGGGTGGCAGCTCCCAAGGGGGTTTCTGTGATCCAACCCATCACAGAGTATGCCCTCTCCCAATGGTGCCTCACCCGCCATTACATCTACTTTTAGACCCATGTAACTTCAAGGACTGCGGTGTCCTCTTCACGACACAGTCCTCCAGCCATGTTACTATCTGTGCTCCCCACTTCTGGGAGATAGTGCTGCAGTCCAAAAGTCCAGACACTTCCCCAGTGGCGAGTGGAGATGGGGGGACTGGGCCTACCCACTGCTCAAGGTCCCAGCCCAGGCACCCTCTGAACCATAGTCACCTACTGCATTCCTTTGCCTCAACTACCACTGCATTTTCCTGGGCCACTACCACGCAGCCACAGTCTCAGCAGCCCTTCCAGAGCTCCTTCTCTAATCCCCACGTCCCTGTCTGCACTGCGTTGTCCAAGGTGTTATCTTCCCTCCACCTGCAAGGCACCCAGTACTCCCTCCTTGAGCTCAAGGGAGTAACTGCCCCTGCTGTGCCATAAGACTTTTCTTATATGGGCCTGCTGAGCCTGGATTGGCTGCTCCTCACAGCCCCTCTCCTATTGGCCACTTCCTGCACAGCCTCCCGAGGGCTCTATTAACCCCTTACATGACAGTTTGGGCAGATGCCTCATCACACAGCTATAGAGTTCTGAGGAAAAACTCTGACCATGTAAAAACTACGTCTGTGATGTTTCATTAAATGTTTCACCTGATATTTTCTATTAAAATGAAAGGCAGCTTCTACAGTTGAAAAACTGTCTTTTCATAATGAAAAAAACCTTTGAAAGAAGAAAAATAAAGACTTGGGACACATGTAAATTCAAAAGTGGCAAAGACTCTGCCACATTTACAGTAAAAACTGAACTTACCATCAGCTGGTTACATGACATCCAGCATGAACTTCGTGAAGGTCTCAAGTTTGGCACAGAACTACAAAATGAAAGTGTTTATAGATAGAACAAACATGGAACCTATTCTCATTCTACACTAGGGTGACCAGATGTCCCGATTTTACAGGGACAGTCCCAATTGTTGGGTCTTTTTCTTATATAGGTTCCTATGACCCCCCACCCCCTGTCCCGATTTTTCACATTTGCTGTGTGGTCACTCTATTCTACACGCAGGTATCATTTTTCATGATACTATCATTAATGCCCCATGGAACACATGAAGGGTTGCAGTTTCTTCTATTTCCTATTTTAAACTCTGTGTAATGCCTTCCAATTACTTGTTTGACTTATGTGTGCTCAGCAGCATAGTTCTAGCTGGGTGACTGCTCATTCAATAAGAGTGAAATTCACACTAGTACAGAGGACCTCCCCAAGGTCCTCTGCACCAAATGCACCCCAATAAAGCTCTTAATAGAGTGCAGAAGTGATGTAGAAGAATTTACATAGGCCCTACATACTGGGATGAATTTAAATATATATAATTAGAAAGCAAAAATAAAGCCTTTTTAACATTGATTTGTTTTCTTTCTTCCTATTTGTAGTGCAAGGATAAAGTAGTTACTGCATGTTCACAGTATCTCTATATAATAAAAATGTACATGCTTTAAATCAAGTCTTTATTAAGCACCACAGTTCAGATAAATAGGTAAAAGCGGTGAGCTCTTTGGCTACTTTACTTCTTGCTCATTAACATTTTCTCAGTCATACCCTCAGCTTGTGGTAGTTTGGCTCATAATCTTTGCAGAAAAGGAGGTTTTGACCTTGGCTTATTGAGCTTTTGTGGAGAACTAGGTGCTTGTTACTGGGAACTGCTGTTCTAAAGAAACTGTACACATTTAAATGCAATATGAAATTCAGAGCTGCTCAAGATGAGAATGCAAAGCTCTCATGAGAAGTCTAACACCAGTAATTAAGATATCACAGTCATTGAAGACACTCAGACATGAGTTAACAGAATAAAAACATGAAAACAGTAGACCAAATTCTGCTCATTTACACTGGTGTGTATCAAGATTAACACCACGAAATTAATGAAGTGATATGGATCTGCACTAATGTAGCTGATTATTTTGACCAAGTTCTCTTCACTCCCCTTTTCTAAGACAGAATTAGTTGTAACATTAACTGACATGATAAAATGGCCCTGTAGTCTTATTAGTGTGTATGCATGTGGGGCGGGGGCGGGGGTAGGGGGGGTGGGAGGAGGAGGAGGAGGAGGGTGTCTGGGTCAGTTGGGCGTGGGGGCATTTCTGCATAAGAAGGGAGTTGGCTAGAAGGGCTGGAGCATCCAAGAAGATTACTTCGCATGAACTACAAGTTTGGCTACCTTCAATTTCACTTTGTGGCTGATGCCCTCAACATGGGTATTTTTTACTTGGTAGTGTGATGGAGAACCTCAATGCTGATGTAAAAAAGACAATAAATTATAACTTATTCTTATAATATTAGGTCATTACTAACTTGCCTGTGCCTTTATTGAATCTTAGGGGACATTTACCATAACTTTTATACATAAGGTGCTTGGCGAAAAGTACCTCACATGCATATATTTTTGTTAATTTAATTATATGAAATTATAAGGAAATTCCTAGGAATGCTGTTGTCTCTCTCTGTGACCAACTCCCCAAGTGTCCAGAGAGATAACAAAACGTTTATGACTTTTAAGAGTGTTCATACAAACTCAGGAAACCTGTGTTTTAAACTTTATCTTGCTTTAAACTTTCTATGCCAATTTATTTTACACTGTTTTGGAACACTGATATAAGCTTAGTTGTTGTGATTGGTGCTTTGTATAGAATATTTGAAAAGAGTTTTCAAACACTGCCTCTGTTTGTGACAGAATGCACTCCTGTATTCACACTCTCCACACGATTGTAATCTTTTTGGAAAGTATGCCTTGTGAAGTATCATTTGAAAGCTCATAACTTGCTGATCAATAATATTCCCAATATGATGTCAAAAGTGCATATTCAATACTCACATAGCACCAAACTGGTCTAACAGGCATATCTTGAACAAAGAAGTGTAAGTTTGCCTTAATTTGCATTTAAGCAGTAAACAGAGTCATCAAGCAGAAATGGGAAAGGTAGGAAACAAAAAGAAGTTTGTATGTGAGCATACACAGGTGAAAAAAACCCAGCAAGGAACACCCTTGTACACACACACACACACTGTCTCCTGGTTCTCAACTGGAACTGCTTTTCAAAGGGGGACAAACTATAAAAAGGAGGGGCAAACACTCAATGGACCTCTCTCTCCCTATCCATCTCACTCTTTGTACATGAGAAGACAAACAAAGGAGTCGCTGGACTCTGGGAGAGGTTGGTCAGTAATACTGCTGGATGCATGTGGTGAGAAAAATTGCTTGAATCTAACAGTTTGTTAAGTTAGGTACTAGAAAGCATTTTATCTTTATTTTTCTTGTAACCATTTCTGACTTCTACACCTCATCGCTTGTACTCACTTAAAATCTCTCTTTGTAGTTAATAAAAGTGTGTTTAAGTTGACGTGTCTGGGCAATTCCATTTAAGGTGACAAGTTGTTGTAAATTAATCCCATAAAGGAATTACAGACTTAATATATTTGAACTATCCAGGAGATGGCTGGGCAATACAGGACATACATTTCTGGGGGAAAATCCGGAACTGGGAGTGTGTTCATGTCACCCTGCAGTATAACCAAGGCTAGTGAGAGCCAGGATGTGACTGGCAGGCTTCACTTACACAAACACAACTGGGAGTGACCTGAATGCTGCCAGGCTGTTTGTCAGCAGTCCAAGTTGGGAGCTACAACAGTAAGGCACTGCTCGGCACCCCACTGCTCTGGATTGCACCCTAGTATGGCACACTGTTAAACACAATTTGGTCAAAAGACTTCAAAGAGACGTACTACTGAAGATCCTTATCAAAACCATAAGCTGTGGAGTATAATTGGGCTTTTGCCCTCCTGCTTCAAGAAAACCCTCTAAGTAAACCCATACAAAGGATTCTAGAAATAGCCATATGGAAATGGATTTCTTTCATGATCACTCTAAAATCTTCATTCTGGAAGTTTTAGGGAAATGTGTGTAGTTGCGAATGTTTTATAGAAAACTTTGTGTTTATTTCTTAATTATAAATGGCAAGCCCCTTTTTAAGATATATTTCCAAAAGTTTATAATGTAATTTCCTAATATCATTGCTATATAAAGGATAATATGCTTCATGTACCAACCTGAAATCTAACATAAGCTGACTATTAAGAAGCCATTTAAGTATAGAATATTTCTATTAATTGGAATTAATTAGCTATTTAACATAGTTAAGCAACTCCTCACCCAACTCAGGAAGACCAGAAGAATCATCTCTCCAAAAATTGTTATGAAGAATCAACAACTTTAATAACTATTTAATCTAAAGACTCTAAGAAATATTGATTTTTAAGAAGACTACTGTTTTGAGACTAAAACACACTTGTAAAAAGAGGAGTGCTTGGAAATCTTGAAATCAGAATTTCAATACCTGTTGAAACTCTGATGAAACTGAAGAAATAGCTTTGAAAGTGGATTGAATAAAAAGAAAGTTTAAATTTTAAGAGGTATCTGAGGCTTTCCTGCCACAGAAGAACAAAGACAATTAGAAGTGTGTTGCATGTTTATTAAGCTGATTGCATATTCAGGAGCTGAAGTTGTCACCAAAATCGACCAATGGAGGCATGGAGCCAATGAAAGGATGACAGCAGCCAACTCTCAATCTAAATAAGCCGGAAAGATGTGTGTTTTCTTATAACTTCATTAAAATAGGAAGAAGAGCATAAAACTCTGAAGTGAGCACCCATCAGTCACACTCTCTGCTACCCTGCTCGAGTACTCCTCAACTCAGCTGTCTATCTCTATAAGCAAGCTGCCAGACAGCTAAGAAGAAAAAGAGAACAACCACACAGAAGCAAAGAAAGGCAATCTTCCAGCCCAGATGAAAACCAAGACTTCATCCTGGTGAGATGGAAGTTGCCAAAAGCACTACCAAAGGATTAGATTTGAAATCTCTTGTAATGATTTTGTTGGAATACTGAAATGGTATTGCAACTTAACATATTAACAGTTTCACTTGTTAATCACCAAACAGGTAGACCATGTATTCCAGGAAAGGAGACAGGGATTAAATATTGGAAACACAGAAATAATAAGATTTAATTGGATTTAAGATTCTTATTTGAAAATTGGCCTGTTTTAAGACAACTCCTTAAATGGCTTCTTCTAAGGGTATGTCTACACTACGAGAGTAGTTCGATTTTAGTTAAATCGAATATGTGCAATCGATATTAGAAAGTCGAACGTGTGTGTCTACACTAAGGACAGTAATTCGACTTTGTCAGTCCACACTACCAGGGAAAGCGTCGACATTGGAAGCAGTGCACTGTGGGCAGCTATCCCACAGTTCCCGCAGTCCCCGCTGCCCATTGGAATTCTGGGTCGAGTCCCCAATGCCTTCTGGGTAATAAAATGTGGCGAGGGTGCTTTTGGGTAACTGTCGTCATCCGTCAGTCACTACCGCCCTGCCTCCCTCCCTGAAAGCGCCGGCGGGAAATCAGTTCGCGCACTTTTTGATCAGTGACAGCGCGGACGCCACAGCACTGCGATCATGGATCCCGCTGCGACCATCGCTGCAGTTGTGGCCGTTCTCAACACCTCGCAGCTTATCATACACCTTTCCCTGAGGCAGATGCAGAGAAATCAGGCGAGGAGGCTACGGCACCGCCGTGAGGGCCTGAAGTCGGAGAGTAGCACAGAGCTGTCAGAAACCACGAGCCCCAGCGCCCAGGACATCACGGTGGCAATGGGGCATGTGGATTTTGTTGAACGGCGATTCTGGGCCCGGGAAACAAGCACGGACTGGTGGGACCGCATAGTGCTTCAGGTCTGGGACGAATCCCAGTGGCTGCGAAACTTTCGCATGCGGAAGGGGACTTTCCTGGAACTTTGTGACTTGCTGTCCCCTGCCCTGAAGCGCAAGGACACCCGCATGCGAGCAGCCCTGACTGTCCAGAAGCGAGTGGCCATAGCCCTCTGGAAGCTTGCAACGCCGGACAGCTACCGGTCAGTCGCGAACCACTTTGGCGTGGGCAAATCTACCGTGGGGGTTGTTGTCATGCAAGTAGCCAAGGCAATCGTCAAGGTACTGCTGTCAAAGGTAGTGACCCTGGGAAACGCGCAGGCCATCATAGATGGCTTCGCTGCGATGGGATTCCCAAACTGCGGTGGGGCTATAGATGGGACTCACATCCCTATCCTGGGACCGGGCCACCAGGCCAGCCAGTACATCAATAGAAAGGGCTACTTTTCAATGGTGCTGCAAGCACTGGTGGACCATCGGGGACGGTTTACAAACATCTACGTCGGATGGCCGGGCAAGGTTCATGACGCTCGCGTGTTCAGGAACTCTGGTCTGTTTAGACGGCTGCAGGAAGGTATTTACTTCCCGGACCACAAGATAACTGTTGGGGATGTGGAGATGCCTACAGTGATCCTCGGGACCCAGCCTACCCGCTAATGCCCTGGCTCATGAAGCCCTATACTGGCGCCCTGGACACAGAAAAAGAACTGTTCAACTACCGGCTGAGCAAGTGCAGAATGGTGGTGGAGTGTGCTTTTGGCCGTCTCAAGGGGAGATGGAGAAGCTTACTCACTCGCTGTGATCTCAGCGAAACCAATATCCCCATTGTTATTGCAGCTTGCTGTGTGCTCCACAATCTGTGTGAGAGCAAGGGGGAGACCTTTATGGCGGGGTGGGAGGTTGAGGCAAATAGCCTGGCTGCTGATTACGCCCAGCCAGACAGCCGGGCGATTAGAAGAGCCCAGCGGGACGCGCTGTGCATCCGGGAGGCTTTGAAAGCCAGTTTCAAGGCTGAGCAGGGTACCCAGTGACTTTTAAGTTTGTGGACACAGAAGCAGAACTTGCCCCCGTTTCTTTACCCAGTTGCCGTCGACTATCCTCTCCAATTACATACCCCCTTCACCCCCTTCCCAAAAAATAAAATCTGTTCTGTTTTGTTAATGGACACCGTTGTCTTTCTTACTGTTTTCGCGGGAATGTTTTAAACCTGGGACGCAGACTGTGGCGGGGGGCGGGTTTAGGGTTGTGATGCAAATGATGCTTCTAAACTCCAGGAATGACAGGCTCCGCGGTGGTGGACTGGTTGTTTCAACGGAGCCTGCCAGCCCTCCTGGCCGGGACTGCGTGTATGTGTCGGCTATGTGACTGTCTTGCAGGGGGAGGAGGGTTACAGATCCCCTGCTGCGCGGCTCTGTGATCCAGGGTAAGGACCGCTGCATAAGATCTGTAACTGCCCTCCCCCGCCACCAAGTCACAGAGCAACACCACCACCCCCCACCACACAAAACATGAAAACCACCTCCCAGACTGACCAGGATAACTAGTCACTGCACTGTATATGTGCCCTGCTGCTGCACCTGCCCCCTGCTAAAGGTGACTGTCCTGTCCAATGACCAAGCCCCTTCCCCCCCCTTCAGACAGACTCCCCTCCAAAAGAAGAGGATGGAAACAGAAATGAACAGAAACGTATTCTTTATTAACAACCGCACATGGAACGGGGGCGTGAAACTTGGACGGGGTCTTGTGTGAGGCGGGTAGGAAAGGACTTTTCAAATTTTGGGGAATGAGAGCCTTCTAGTGGTAGAGCAGTCCGCAGGGGTGGAGTGAAATTTTTCACGGCCCCTTCCACCCCTCCGTGTTTGGACTTTGGGTGAGGGGGGTATGGGACTTGGTGGCGGGGCAGGGCAGTTACAGAGAGACTGCAGCGGGGCTCTCTCCTCCTGCCTCCGGTCCTGCAGAACATCCACAAGGCGGCGGAGCGTGTCCGTTTGCTCCCTCATTAGTCCAAGCAGCGTTTGAGTAGCCTGCCTGTCCTCCTGTCGCCACCTCTCCTCCCGTTCAATGTTTGCCCGGTGCATTTGGGACAAGTTCTCCCTCCACTGTGTCTGCTGGGCTGCCTGTGCTCGGGAGCATGCCATTAGTTCAGCAAACATGTCTTCCCGTGTCCTCTTCTTCCTCCTCCTAATGTGCACTAGCCTCTGGGCAGATGTGGCTGTGGGAATTGGAAAAAGGGAGTGAATTCCTGAGACAGAGCAATGTATCTGTGAACAGAGAACATAGTCTTTCTCTGTGAACAAGACCATGCAGAGCACCTATCACAAGCGCACTGAGGACAAGGTCGAATTTTCGGCCCCTGCCTACAGTGCCTGCGGTCTTGCTGTGGCGAGCTGAGGAGCAGGGCTGGACACCGGACTTTGTCTAGCTGGCAAACATGGTAAGCCGTAGACTTGTGGCCGCTTAAAACTTTAAGAGTGGCACTGGCCTCCTTTCACATAGAAAGCAATGCGAGTCTCTGCTGGCAGCAATCCTGCAAGCATGAACTCTGGCCCTGTCCCACCCCCTCGCGGCTGTAAACCGCGTGGCTGTAAACCGGCGGTTGCAGTTCTGTAAAGGGACGGGCAAGCAGTCCCAATACTAACTTTCCCCTACCTAATTCACAGCAGGGAGTCATGCCAGACATCACCCTCCTGAAGGTCTCGGAGAGCCAGAAGGAGAAGATGCTCCGGGACAGCCTGCAGAAACCGGGGCCATTTGCTGCAATGCTCTGCAAGGCCATGATCCCGGAGTACCTGCTGGCGTTGTGGCAGGGAAACGTGTCCTACCACGGGGGGCCTAATAAGCTCTCCCTGCCCAGGAACCTGCTCATGAGGCTGGAAAAACACCTGCAGGAGGCGTATGAGGAGTTCTCCCCGGAGGATCTCGCCTCTATCCCCGGTTACATTGACCAGTTCTTGGCTTAGGTGCCCTTGGAGGGACAAATGACTGCAGGGTTTTGGGCACTATAATCATGAAGCGGACATTGTGAAATTTTTTGAAAATGGTTCGGACTACATATTGAGGCGCCCAAAGACAGACTAATCATGATACACTTTGCACAGATTCCCGTTTTGTTTGACTTTCCTGTTTACATGTTTTGAAGCACTTTACCCACTGTTAATATTTTAAATCTTCCTGTTTTGTTGTAAATAAATGTTTACATGTTTTAAAGCACTTTAGCTACTGTTAATATTTTAAATATGCCAGTTATGTTGTAAATAAATGTTTAGATATTTAAAACACTTACTGCTTGATCCTTCCCCTGAATCTGTGTCTGGGGTAACGGCGGGGGACGGTTGGTAGGGGATCTCTGTCAGGGTGATGAAGAGCTCCTGGCTGTCGGGGAAATCAGCGGTGCCAGCGCTGTCGACTGCCTCGTCCTCCTCATCTCCTTCTTCATATTCCCCGTCCGCTAACATGTCCGACGAGGAACCGGCCGCGGACAATATCCCATCCTCAGAGTCCACGGTCACGGGTGGGGTAGTGGTGGCGGCCGCACCTAGGATGGAATGCAGTGCCTCGTAGAAACGGGATGTGTGGGGCTGGGATCCAGAGCGTCCATTTGCCTCTTTGGTCTTCTGGTAGCCTTGTCTCAGCTCCTTGATTTTCACGCGGCACTGCGTTGCATCCCGGCTGTAGCCTCTCTCTGCCATGGCTTTAGAGATCTTCTCATAGGTCTTTGCATTCCGTCTTTTGGAGCGCAGCTCGGAAAGCACGGACTCATCTCCCCACACAGCGATGAGATCCAAGACTTCCCGATCCATCCATGCTGGGGCCCTCTTTCTATTGGATTGCACGGCCATCTCTGCTGGAGAGCTCTGCATCGTTGCCACTGCTGCCACTGCTGCTGAGCTCGCCACGGTGTCCAAACAGAAACTGCGCTTCAAACTGCCCAGACAGGAAAAGGAATTCAAATTTTCCCGGGGTGTGGCTGGTCAGAGCATCCGAGCTCGGACTGCTTTCCAGAGCGTCAACAGAGTGGTGCACTGTGGGATAGCTCCCGGAGCTATTAGCGTCGATTTCCATCCACACCTAGCCTAATTCGATATGGCCATTTCGAATTTAGCGCTACTCCTCTCGTTGGGGAGGATTACAGAAATCGATTTAAAGAGAGCTCTATGTCGAACTAAATGGCTTCCTGGTGTGGACGGGTGCAGGGTTAATTCGATATAACGGCGCTAAATTCGACATAAAAGCCTAGTGTAGACCAGGCCTAAGTAACAAATTTAAATATTTTCTTTCATTTCATAGGATTTAGTTAAGATTGCTTCCCTGGCCCTTTTATAAGCTCTTTGTTATCTCTGATAATGAACTCAGCTCACTTGCCCATAAATAATTATTTTGTCCATTTATGAATGGTTTAGTTAATTGATGATATAATAAGAGTGGACTTAAAATAATTTTAAGAAGAAATACCTTGGTCTTAACTTACAAAGGTATAAGTGCCCCGAAAGCAATTCTCTGAGGGGTGAAGTCTCTCCCCATACTGAAGAGATTGTAATGGAAATAACCATTTATCATTTTTGTTCTGTTTTGTCTAATGTTTCATTTTTTTTGCTTTAATAATAAAATAGCCATCAATTAATAGTTGTGATGATTTGGCTTAGTTTTAATTGTGGTCTACCCTAAGGTATGTAAAAGAACCCCTATGATTAAGTAGCGGGAGTCACATGCCTGAGCTGGCTTCAAGAAAAACAGTTAGTAAGAACTGGCCAGCTATATGCTTTTACTCTAGACCAAATATTTTTAGTTATTTGGGGGACAAAATCACTTGCTGCTCAACAATTTAAGCCCAGCCCTTTCTACCCACATCAGCCAAATGCCTCCTCAGTCATGGCCAGACCCAATTTATTATTAAAAGCATATTAAAAGATGGAAGTTTGATTGAGTGTTGGATAATACCTGAATCAGTGCAACAGGGTTATCCTGAAGGGACGACGGGATACTAGAGTTAGACTTGAATGTTTATTTTAATGCATTGGTTGGAGTTTCCCCTGAGGCAAGAAGTGCTCACTGGATCTGGGAGGAGCAAGAGAGGTGATTCTGAAGTAAAAACCAGGCAGTGATCCATGTTAGTAATGGCCAGTTCTTCAAGTCTCTCAGAGTATGAGGTGGGTAGAATTTTAGAGATGGTTCTGGGAGACAGCAAGCAGCCCATTCAGGTGCAGCTAACCTTTTGGAACTTAGGTTCTTGAATAATTTTGTTGTAGTGCAAAGCAACTAGCACTTTAAACATGCAAGGAGGGACATATTAGGGGTGTGGAGGAATGCACTCAACTGCAATTGAGGGCAGAGGTGAGCCCTCTCAGAATTTGACACTACGATCTGGGGTGTCGTGTATCTATCATGCATTGGCATCATAGTCAAATCAGGGTGGTTTTATTGAGCAGGATATTGGGTTAACAGAACCCCAAGAGCAGGTTTCAGTTAGGCTACTGGAGGACTAATACTGGCTCAGCAACGGAAAATTTAGATAGTGCTTCAGCGTTTAGGGATATTCAATGGGAAGAAAAGAGATCTGACTCCCTGAAACCAACTAAGGGATGGCAATATGAGTCATAGTACGAGACTGTAGGGATGCTGAGATTTGCCAAGTCAGAGCAGTACAGATTGGCCTAACATCATGGCTGCTGATACTAAGCCACTCTTACTTCAGGGGCATGGGGGTTACCTCTGAAAAGGAAATTTCCATTCACAATGATGTCAAAGAGGCTGAATTGGGATCCTATTCATTCAAAATTGGAAGAGTTGCATCCACACCACAGCTTGGAATGGGAGTCCAATGGCATATACCTATCAACAATTCAAATATATACATGGGTGTGAGCCTTGTTGGGGAGGATAGTTCACTGCTTTAAGTGTTAACCTCTGTTTATCCCTTCCTTCAGGCTCAAGCAAATGGGTCATATGAGTTGGTGACTGGATGTGTGAGGACAGTGTTGTGCTTCCGATCCACAGGTTGGTATCCAATTCCCTCTGCAAGTTTATTGCAGTTTATAACAGTGAAACAGCTCCAAGTTGGCATAGAAGGAGGGGCCACATGAATGGATCCATGTGCACCTCGGGAAAAACAATTTGGAGATTTAGTAAACAGGTAAAACAAACTGATGATGGGTGGAGTTGAATGCTTCTTCCAGGGCTAACTGTGATCTGGCCTGAGATGCCACAATGGAGGGTCTCGCAAGGCCTTTACAGGTGAATGAAGCCCCAAGGAAGATAAATTGGTTAGTGGTTAAATTATGGGAGTGGGAATCACACATCCCATCATGAAATTTCATATGCAATACTTGAGTTATTTAGGGAAATGGTAAATCTCTCTGACTGGGGAATGAATATGATTCTGGCTACTATTAGGGAAGGAATGGTTTACTATCTGGGAATCTGGCAGGGTGGACATGAGGTAGCCAAGAAAATTGCTGGTACCTCTTGGTAGCAGGTGCCCAGTGCAGGTAATTATTCAACATTTTGGTCTGGTTCCCTGATAAACCTGAATTGGAAGAGGTTTTGGAGAAAGCATCTCCTAAAGAAGATGAGGAACAAGGCCGGAGTTCCTAATGACTGATACAGTGAAAACGCTCCACCCTCTCCCCACTCCTCTTGACCCGCAGATGACAGAGGCCACTGGGGATCTCAGCAACAGTGCTGGTGTCAGGTTAACAAGGTGAGGGGCTGACAGCAGTCCTCCACCAGGTGAAAAGGATTACACTAGGAAGGATGACCTGCTTTGGCAAGAGTATTGCCAGATAGTTCCCAGAAGTGTTATATAATAAAGCTGTGGCCTAGTTAAACCACATTACAGGTGTTGTGTTGTCTTCCTGTGGTGTCCAGATGAATAATTCAAGAACAGTAATAGCATAATTTCTTTTGAGCATGGTAAAATAATGTTGCAACATTATGCAGCATTAGATGGAAATACTATATCCAAGTTTAATAAATAGTTATGAAATGCATTTCTTGGCATTATTGCACTGTATTACAATGTGACTGCTGCATGTGTGTAAAGTGTTATAATAGTCATGCTGTCCTTCTGGCTGCCTTGTTCTGAATGTCACATTACACAACATGCGATGCTGGACGTTCTATTAAAATCAAAGAGCAGTAGAGAAATGGAATACAGTTACATTATATCCATGAGCAATGCTGCAGTCAGTGCCTGATTTTTATCTCATTTAAATAATTTGAAAAAAAAAAAAGTTTTAAATCCCTTAAACAGAGTAGAGCTACTCCATTTTCCAGTGTAAATCAGATGAGAATCAAGACATACCTGATACACTTGTGACCTAATGAGGTTTTTCTGTGTTTGTTTCATATTAGTTTGTTGACTGAACTAAGCCAAGGTTCCACGGTATCTGCAGCAAGAACAAAGACGAAATGGAAAAACCCAGCTTGCAAAGTTCTTACATTGCTAAATGCTGTCAGGGTAGTTATCATATAAGAAATGGACTTTGTCAAGGTTTTGAAGTTGACTCTTGTAAACAAAATGTATTGAGAATATCACTCTCACAAACAGAATCATTATCCAGGAAGGTAAATTGTTTTAATAACTACCAGAAAATAAATACATTCAGCTACAAGCAAAATGTATTACTCAATCAAAGCACAAACATTGTTGATGTAGTTGTAAGTGTGATTAAAAAAAAAAAAAAAGATGTTATGTAACCAAAATTAAAAAGTAGCCGTTAGAGAATAAGCATAGTACATTATATTTAAAATGTTTGTATATTTATACTGAAACTGTTCTATAGTTAGTCAGGTGCTGTAACCTTTGGATGACCCTTCTGCATACAATAGGAAAATAAGAAATACACTCAACCCACCAGTCTTTAGGTATTCTGCTATTCACTCCGGGAATGTCTGTGATCAAAAACCCTGCAGCACCAAGTCTCAGGGTATGTCTACACTATGGGATTAATCCGAATTTAGATAATTCGAATTTGGGAAACAGGTTGTATAAATTCGATTTTGCGCGGCCACACTAAGCACCTTAATTCGGTTTTTAACCACATTAATTCGGTGGTGTGCGGCCACACTACCCCATTAATTTAAACACAGTAATTCGGTGGTGTGCGGCCACACTAACCCTAATTCGAATTAACAAAATCGATTTAGGCGCTACTCCCCTCGTCGAGGTGGAGTACAGAAATCGATTTTAAGTGCCCTTTAATTCGAATTAACTGGCTCTGTAGTGTGGACGGGTGAAGGGTTAATTCGGATTAACGCAGCTAAATCCGAATTAAAGTCGTAGTGTAGACCAGGCCTCAGAGCATGGGTCAGCTACAGGGCTAAACATTGCAGTGTAGATATTTAGGGTTAGGCTAGACCCCGGGCTCTGAGGCCTTCCTCCCGCATGGGGTCTCAAAGCCCAGGCTCCAGCCTGACCCCGAACATCAACACAGCAGTTTTATAGCTCCATAGCCCGAGCCCCGTGAACCTGAGTCAGCTGAGAAGAGACAGCTGCACTTGTGCCACAAGTCTTCCGTTGCAATGTAGATGTATATTCTGTGTTTTACCAAATAGATATGGAGCCAAATAAAGTCTGCATGGTTTATAGTGTTAGCCAGCATCATATACAATATGATATAAAATATCACATATGTTTTATAGTACTACGATTTTTTTTCAAGTTAAGCTCTTCCAAAATGTTTTACACTTAAGCAGTTTAGTTAAGTGGAAATGTGAAGTATTGTAATCTCAGTGTTAGGTAAAGAAACAGTCCAAAGAACAAGAACCCAAACAACGTTGTTGATGCTTAGCTATCATGCTCTATGTACCAAGCTATAGCCGATGCAGGATGTCTCTAAAGTTTTGCTGACTTTTGGAATGGTACGGTCAAAACCAGATAATAAACTACCGTATATACTCATTCATTAGCCCGTTCATTTATAAGCTGACCCCCCCAAGATGGTAAGGTAAAAGTAGCAAAAACTATATGACCCTTTCATAAGCCGACCCCATATTTCAGGGGTTGGCAAACTCTGGCTCCTGGCCGTCAGGGTAAGCCGCTGGCGGGTTGGGATGTTTTGTTTACCTGGAGCGTCTGCAGGCATGGAGTCCCTCAGCTCCCTGTGGCCGCGGTTTGCTGTTCCCAGCCAATGAAAGCTGTGCGGCTCCCATTGGCTGGGAACGGCAAACTGCTGCCACAGGGAGCTGAGGGGCTCCATGCCTGCAGACGCCCCAGGTAAACAAAACAGCAATGCATTAGATATTCAATTCAATGATTCCATAGACTTTAAAATCATCAAATTTTGGTGTAGACCCGTTTATAAGCCGACCGCCGCTCTTTGATGCGTCACTTTTTTACCAAAAATATTTGGCTTATGAACGAGTATATACAGTAGTTAGAAGTTTACTATAGGGTCTGTGCAAGCCTAGCAAGAAGTGTCTGAAAACGATGTCAAAGATAATATTTAAGCAATAATGCAAAGAAATGGCAAAACTTTCAAATCTAGTATATATATAGAGAGAGAGGCAGAGTGCAGCTCAGATTTTGAGTCAGTTGGCCAGCTGCACTGCTATCTCCCAGATCAGTGGTAATGTATTTTTCTTCCTTTCTGTATTATGCTCTATTAATCTTTAACTAATGATCTTTGATTAAAGTTGATTAAGCCTAGCTACTTGACATCTCATTATTAAATTAGATTGAACCGATAGCATGTTTATTCACTACAATGCAGTACAGACATGACAAAGTGACAGAGAATTATTGTGAAACCATCTGAAGATGTGGGTGGTACAGATAATGTCCACTAGTCTTCCTTTTTACCCATTTTCCTGGAAGTGAAACTCAATAAGATCATTTTTCTAGAAACACGGTGCTCAGTATGTAAACAATCGTTGTGCAATTATGTATTTTATTTGCTATGCCCTCATTTTTAAAGGTGTCAGACATCTCTGGGATACCCACATTAAGAAAAAGGGGGGCGGGGAACGAAAGAGAGAATTTTGAAATCTTTGGTGCACCAGGTAGGCACTCATTTCACACGTTAGGGAGATAGAAAGTACTGCTTGTCTTTTTGCTACTAGTATATACAGTACTAAAACAATAAGCTTACAAATGAATATTTCATATTTAGACAAAGATATATCTGTGGATATAGATGAGCAATTAATCTGAAGACCTACACACTACCATGGAAATACTTAGAAACATAGTAAAATCCTTACATGCAGCATCCCTCAAGATTCTGCATAGTATTGAACAATTGAAGCCTTAGTCTGAACCTAGCTGATTCACTTTTTTATACTGTCCAAGTCTGGTGTTCACAATTCAAGAAGGATGTTGATATATAGCAGAGGGTTCAGAGAAGAGACACACGAATATTAAAGGATTAGAAAACATGCCTTATGTTGATTAAGCTCCTTGAATATATTTAGCTTAAAAGGAGGGTTAAAGGGTGACTTGATTGCAGTCTATATGTATCTACATGGGGAACAATATGTAATAATGGGCTCTTCAGTCTAGCAAAGAAAAATATAACATGATCCAATGACTGCAAATTGAAGCTAGATAAATTAAGACTGGAATTTTTTAACAGTGAGCGTAATTAACCATTGGAACAATTTATTTGGGGCCATGATGGATTCTCTATAACTGATGATTTTAGCATCACAATTCAATGTTTTTTTCTAAAATATATGCTCTAGGAATAATTTTGAAGAAGTTCTATGGCCTATGTTATATAGCAAGTCAGACTAAATTATCACAACTGTCCCGTCTGGTCTTGGAATCTATGAATTAAGCATGAAGATATTTATATAAGATAGCTGCACAGAGACACAAGTAAAAATAAATCTAGCCTTTCAAGTAGATTAAGTATGTAAATTCAGTGTTACTGACTGGATTCACATACACTAGAGAGGATCTCCAAAAGGTAGAAGAACTACAAGAAAGACAGATGGCAGTTGAGGAAGGTTATAGATGATTTGTAATAGAATGGTTGTTGGCTACCAAAGACACCAGATTTAATCTTTTACATAATGCACAGCAGTAAAATGTAGCATTCATCTCATAGTATATCATCTCTGAGCAGTGATAAAAGTTCAGAGATTATAGTGATAATTTACTACACTTTGTGATGCTGGGAAACCAGGTGCCATTTCTTACCAAGTCTGTAGGCATTAGCTGAGTACTGACAAACTCATAATTGGAAACCAAACCAGCTCACCTGTATCGTAGTTTTGTTCAAAATAGGTAGCAGTCTTATAAGAATTTCTGTAGTGTTTAGACTGTGTGAAATGCTTGTAAATGGCTTTATGCATTAATCTGACTTGCATTGTCTATATCCAGGTTATAGGAATTATGTATGTTTTGCCTTATAACTTTGAAAATGTTTGCTCTGACGTTATGAACTGAGGCACAGAAATCATCCCCCCAGCCCATTCAGGAGACCTATCAAAATTAAACAGACCATCAAGGTACATCATGATACAAAGGATGGGTTAATGGCCCTATAACACCTTGGAAATGCTACCTGCCAGGGAGCTTGTCTCATGGACTGGAAGACTAAATGCAAAAGATAAAACAGGATCATAAGAACATTTTTCATCTATTTGCTGTTTGAACTGTCACAGGACCAGAAACGCTAAACTAAGGCAGATATCCTTCTCTAAATAACTCTCTTACTACTTTTTCCTGATTCATAAACCTTTAGCTAGTTACAGGATTGGCTACAGGTGTTGTCTTTGTTGTGAGATCTAAGGTACAAATTGATCTGGAGTAAGTGACTGGTCTCTTGGTCCTGGAAACAACCTGATTTTGTGTGTGTGTGTGTGTGTGTGTGT